>NW_008679795.1:64608-66616 GCF_000695815.1 Acanthisitta chloris | reverse complement strand
TGAACATCTACCAGTCTGCTCCTATCATGCAGAAACTGGAAAAATTATCTTTGTACACACAGATAAATAAAATTTTCATCCTTTAGCTTCACAGTGTTTAGCTTCCAGAACAGGCTTAATATTTCACACTCTCTTACTACATGTTTCTGTTATCTACTGTTGTGACCTAATATAATATTTCACACTCTCTTACTACATGTTTCCGTTATCTACTGCTGTGAAATTTGTTGTGCTCTTTAAAGCACTGAAGATTATGAAATGTAGCAAGTTTTGCCTGCAATGATTTCATTAATACAATAACCACCAGGTTAAATCAGGTATCACGCAACTGTTACTATCTGAATTCTAACTTCTAGTTTTGTTTAACCTCTACAATATTTCACACTCTCTTACTACATGTTTCCGTTATCTACTGCTGTGAAATTTGTTGTGCTCTTTAAAGCACTGAAGATTATGAAATGTAGCAAGTTTTGCCTGCAATGATTTCATTAATACAATAACCACCAGGTTAAATCAGGTATCACGCAACTGTTACTATCTGAATTCTAACTTCTAGTTTTGTTTAACCTCTACAATGCTACTCAAGCTTCACAATCTTATAAAATCTACTTAAATCATTTCAGAAGGGATAATATTACATGCAAAGAGCTCTATCTGGAAAACAGGAATTATAATACTGAGCATGATTTGCCATTCTCAAAGACAGATTAAAAGACCAGTAGTAACTGTTTGGTGCTAAGCAACTATACTTGAACTAATTTACAACACAGATCTCCACTGAATACATGCTATCATGCATAGTAAGTTTACTGCCCTTTCATAAATATGTGAAGCTGACATAATGTTGTGACAGTTTTATACTTTCTTTCAGTTCTCTTTAAGAGCAGGCACAAAAAAAGCTATAGATTTTAATAAGTTTTGGAACAGGTCCAAGACAAGAAGAAGAAAAAGTAATGGTGAAGTTCTTGGGGAAGAAATAAAGGAATTAAATAAACCAGGTTAAAACTTGGCCTCAAATAAATTCAAAAGGAAAAATTCAGCTTGAAATTAATAGTGAAGCTAAACAAAATCTCTGAGTGAGCATTGTAACATGTTTTTATGCTGGAAGGCTGGTGGAATAAGAAAGTCAAATGCCTCTACAAACTTACAAACACGCTCAATAATTTCTGTTACAAGTCCATAACCTGTGGATTTCCATCAAAAGTATTTACGCATCCTTTAACTTCCCAAACTGTAATACACATGTACTTCATTTGTTCTGTCAGTTGTGAAGCCAAGTCTAAAGCCTCAGATCTCACTGCCTTCCAGTTTGAAAAGCTAACGATTAATACCACACATTGTTATTACTTCCTTCTTTTCTTTACAGTGCATCCAGAATTAACCTCCATAAATGGTTTGATTATCTCCAACAACAAATCTGAAGCCAATAATTTACAGTATTTTACAAAAACATTTCTATTAACAAGCAGGCCAGACCACAAGGCACATTTCTCATGTGCAGTTCTCCTCAAGAAGCTGTTAATTCCATGAAAGTCCCTTGAGAGAAAAGTTATGGAAAAAACAACTGTTTAAGAACTCTTCAGGGCATAGTCACAGTTTAATATAAGCCAGTCTCCAGGTACTTCAGGTTGCCTTCTCCTGAATATTTTTTCAAGGCAGAGTATTCTTGTCTTTTTTCTGTTGTTGTTTAAATGTAGCTGAACAAACCTGGTAAAATATAATAGAGTCCAGATGCATTACTGCTGCTTTCTGAGCAAATGCACTGATATTGTATAGCATCCTTCATTCTTTAAGGTTTTGTGGTGTTCTGGCCTCATCCATCTCAGTTCGCAAGAATGAGGTTACCGGGTAAAAAATAATAACTTAAAGGAACCCTCTCTGACTGTTCTGTATCTGCCCAGAAGGCTCTTAAACTTCCATACTTACAAATCCACACAAAAGTCACACATAGAAGAACAGCAGCTCAGTATATATTTGCAAAATACACTGCATGTCTTTGTGGCCCATA
>NW_008679795.1:29020-64589 GCF_000695815.1 Acanthisitta chloris | reverse complement strand
AGAGTGTGTAGACAGAGCTCAGGATTTGTCAATTAAAACTGCAAAGGACAGATCCTGAGTTCCTGCAGGCTGATGATGTCCCATACAACAGGCACATCAAAGCTCTAACATATCACATGTTTCCTCCCTGCTTTTGTCATAACAAAGACAACACTGGATTGATGAGATTTTACTAAAGGCTTCTCCCCTCTCCACACTTGGATCCGGTTGTTTAACTAAATGCATCGCAAGTACCAGCATACTGTTTTTCTTTCAGCTGAGGAAGATTTTGATTAAAAAATGGGATGCTATTTCCAAATATCTTTTTGATTAAACAACAGCCCTTTGGCAGAATATATGGAATATAGAATTTCATCATCATGAAAAGAAAAGG
Source organism: Acanthisitta chloris (assembly GCF_000695815.1). Classification (NCBI taxonomy): domain Eukaryota; kingdom Metazoa; phylum Chordata; class Aves; order Passeriformes; family Acanthisittidae; genus Acanthisitta; species Acanthisitta chloris. The sequence continues at coordinate 64,216 of NW_008679795.1, read as the reverse complement.
CGATTGTCCTTCGGCAGCAACAACTTCATTTTGTAAAGGATAGTGTGTCTCCAGATTTGTAAAGTAGGCAGGCAGACCTGGCCCTAGAGCTTGGCTCAGATAATTGTGCTTCCAAGAAAGTTCTGTGAAGGCAAAGGGAAGGGCTTGGGGTAAGCAGGAAGTAAAAGGAAAGGGTTTACACTGGAACACAGCAAAGCACAGGGCCTGTTTAAAACCCTCAGCTGCTTTTTAATAACTCCTACTTCCTATATGTCTCTCTAGTGGTCTCAAATTATAAGAAATATACCGAATTGAAAATAGTTTAATCTATTTTAAGTAAACATTCCATATTTTTTCCACTCTAAATTGGGCTAGAAATCATCCAGCCATTCTGGAGGATCTCAAGGAGGAGTTAAAAACACAAAGCATCTCTAGAGGAGAAGAGAGATCTGTACCTTGATTCCAAAGGGATAAAAAGTCTATCTGTGGTTCCACTGAGGAAAGGAGACTTAACATCTGAATTCCTTTTAAATCAAAGCTAACATTTAGAGGGCAGTGATTGTACACAGAACCATCAAATGAAAGGGGCGGAGGGGAAGTAATCATAGTCCTTGCTCAACAAAGCAAAAGAAATAAGGAATTATTTTTGTGGTCTCAGTCACTAAGAAAACTGATTAACTTATATAATTTAATTGTACCCAGCTGAAGTGGTAGATGTAATGATAGATTTTTTTCTTACGGGTCATTAATTGTGGTGTTAAGTGATTACAAAGAGAGATATGAATCCTGTGGTGGTATTTAGCTTTTAAATATTGAATTTCTTTGCACCTCTAATGCAAAGTGGAATAAGCTATGCAGATTGTTTTTTCGCATTCAATATAACACAGTAAAAGTCTTACTTGCAGATCTTTCCCAGACACAGTTTTGCCCTTGAGTATCTTAGAAATATGTTTTCCTGGAGGATTTACTATCAATAAGCACCATTATTTCTCTTTTGGTTTTGCTCAACAGATAGTAAAATTCTTCTGCAAGAGGAGTGCTAGGTTATTTTGTCAACAAAGGACAAAATATAATGCCAGATATGAAGAAGGGCAGGATAAAAATATAAGATATTGCTGATATTGGTAGATCTCTTGCTGTCCATAATCCCTTTTTTAATTGATGACTTACCAAAATCAAATGAGGGCAATACTCAGTCTTTTTTCATCTTTTAAGGATACACATTCCTAAAACAATATAGCTATATAAGAGAAAAAGCATAGAAATTCAAACTAACAAAAAACCCTCCAAAATGTTCATCTGATTTCCTTACATTCCTTATTTATCAGACAAACTGATAGCAGAGGAGAATGAGCTTTCCTGAAAAATCACACATGTCTTTGGGTGAGAAAGTTGCCTTATCCTCATGCTATCTTCGATGGCAAAGTAACCTAGAGAGATGCTTCTACAGCAGCTGCTAGGGGTGACTTAACCTTCACAACCCCAGTTTTAGTGGAGGCACTGGGAATATCTGCCCTCAGAAATAAGATGCAATGCTGCTAAAAGCACACAGGGGTGTTGCAGGCAAATTGCAGTTGCAGCTATATCAGAGTGGAGGCAGTGCTGTTTATGCTGCAATAAAGGATCCTAATCAAATGTACTATTGCAGAAAATACATTTTCATATAGAGAAACAGTGACATTGTACAGAGAAACGTGGTTTTCTAGTGTTAAACCAGAACCTTGAATTGATAACACTGAAAAATTAATGATCTGCTTCTATATGATCTGCCTTTTGGGGTTTTTTTTGTGCTGTTGTGGTGTATTACTGAGTTTCTAAAAGGAGCCAAACTTCTGTAGGAGAAAGAAGGCAGCAATCAGGTAAACTGTAGCTACTATCATTTTTCAAAGAGCTAACTTCAATACAGTTGGATTTTTTTCAAAAATTGTAATTTCATTTTCATTTGTACATGTTCAATTCCTGAAAACATTGTCTAGGAGATGAATCCTAGAAGAATACCCACGTAATTAATCCCTCCAAACCAACCAACCAACCAAACATCAAACCCAAACAACCAACCAAAATAGAACCCAAAATCTCAACTTGTCTTCTAAAAGATGGTAACTGACATAAAAAGCTTTTATACTTCTAACACTAGCAAAATGTGTACTAAGGGGAAATGGTTTCAAACTGAGAAAAAGTGAGTTTAGATTAGATATTAGGAAGAAAAGCTTCACCACAAGGGTGGTGAGGGATTGGCATGCCCCAACCCTGGAGTGTTCAAGGCCAGGTGGGATATGGCTCTGAGCAACCTGGTCTAGTGGAAGATGTCCCTGCTCATGGCAGGGGCTTGGAACTAGATGACCTTTAAGGTCTTTTCCAGCCAAAACCATTCTATGATTCTATACAATTTCCATTAACTCCTCAGCACGGCAAGAATTACTGCCCACAAAGAACCATAATTTCCACCTCCCTCTCCCCCCTCCCCCCCTTTTTTTTTTTTTTTGAAGCAGCTAGGATCAACCTTATCTCACATAAGAACTGATAAAATAAAACCATCAAAGATAGCTTGTGATGAGTATTCTCCACTGTGATCCGTTTGAGTCAGCACTTCTGACTGCTGGACAAAGTCAATGCTAATTCAGTATTTTTTTTTCTGGCTGCAAAATTTACAGCACTAAAATGAGATTCTCCTAGAAACAAGTCCTTCATGGCTCTATTTCCAGCCTCTTTTCATCGTGTGATTTGAAAGAGTCTTATGGATACTCAACAGTACCAATAAAAACTTCCTCTCACACTTGGTACACTCAGTCCAGTGAAAGGCTGTGCCTGTCAACCTGTTTCTACTGAGATCATATAATTTAAGTATTCTCTCTCTCTCTTCCTTAGGGTGTTATTTTCTTTTCTTAGACTCTGGTATTTTATTATATTTTCTTCTGTTTCTCTGCCATCTCCTCCTTCACAGAAGTACTTTAGCAATTTATCATGTTTGTTTTGGCTTTTTTTTAGTGGCTTTTACTTTTTTTACTATTTGGTAGATATTTCACATTCTTCCACTAGCTGATATTTCCATACATAAATACGCATATTTCCTTGTTTCAAAATCTTACAAAAGTAACTTACTACGGGCTTTTCTAAAACCTCCTGTGAGTTGCTAATTACATCATACCCAGTTAAAACAAAGGAAGAGAGTTAAAGCAAAAGCTATTCTCTCGCTGCTGTATCACATTCCACCATCAAGAGGATTGAAGTGCTCTATGTTCCTTGGTCTTGTCAACACTCTTGGGTTGAGATAGAAGGTTAAAGGGAGGTGACAAGGTTAAATGATTTGACTAACATCCCAAACAAGCCTCAGTGTGATTATGAGCCTGCCTCAGCTTTCTAATAACATACGTAATGAGGGAGAATTGGAAGCTTCCCACAGCAACAGCTCATGCAGAAGTGATTTGTTTCTCTCTATACCCTGGCCGCAATAGGCATCCATATATTTCTTTTAAGAATATTGTCATGGCCCCCTAAATTACCCCTGGGCAGTGCTATCAGTGATGTTCCACTTTGCCCCTTTATTTCTTTCTGTGACATTACTCTGCACAAGGGTTACTAGAAAGACAGATGATGTAGGAGTAGATGAGTCTCTAAGGAGTGATATACAGTAGGTACATAATAGAAAAAAGCAAGGATGGTGTTGTAACAGGAATTTTCATTTCTTTCTCCTCATTTCTAGAAAAAATTTTAGAAATTGGAAATTTATGGTTATCACATTTATTTTTCCTTAGACTCCAACTTCTTTCCAGGGAACTTGACTCCTAATGGACCTATACTTTTTCCTCCTTCATGTTATCTTCTTTTTCACAATGGCAAATCAAAGTTCTCAGTGCATTAGAGGACTTCTGATAAATTCTACTGTCATCGTATCAGGCAGTATTTTTATTGAAATCAAAGTCAAACAATGAAGAATATGTCAAAAATTGTGCAGGGGCACTGTTGTGAATGTTGCAGTTCAACCAGCAACAAAAGCAACTGTGCTAGCACCTAGGATGTTGGACACATGTCTTGCAGCTTTTAATGTGGGTGTAAAAGTTGTCATGTGAAGTTGCTTTCAACCTGATGGATTTAATAGTTCCTCAGAGCCATTATGGTCTACTACCTTTATGAGTATTAAGGGACTCCTAAATCCATGGATAGATAATTTGGCTGCCACACTTGCATGGTAAATCCATGTCCTTAAAGCCTTCATTAAATTTGTACAGTGCATTCCTTAAGTGCAATTAACAGTGCATTTCTTAAGAAGAGTAGTTGATTTGTTTCCATCTCCCATACAGCCCATGATTCCCACTGTCCCTGTGGAAATGAGGATATATCTCTTGAAACGTGTTTAAAAGCATATCCAATTGTTGTGAATTGGAAATTGTTTATAACTTTTGCACTCCATCTGTACCACCACTGAATATCAAACAAAGCAGCTGGATCCTAGTTTGGCTTAGCTGATGCATGGCAAGGTTTATGAAATACTGACTTAGTTGTTGGACACATCTGTTTGTGGACATACTTGTCCCACTGATTTATTAAATCTTGCAGCTGCACAACTGTGACAGCATACTCAATCCAATTTATCCACTATTACTTATGGGCAGACAAATTAAAATTTATAAAAAACTATTAAAAAGTGTGGAAATCCATGCATTTCTATTCATCACGCTATATCATCACCAAAGGAGAGCAGTGCACCCAAAATCACTTGAAAATCATTACTTAAAATAGTTACTGCATAATCACTTGAGAAATATTACCAAATTGCTGCTTTGACAATAAAAATTGTGAGGTAAAGCTACTGTGTTAGTTAATAACCAGTGATCTGTCTTTTCAACTTGGTTAAACCTGCACATGACATAAACTCATGACTAAGACAGCACTAACAAGATATTAATTGCTTTAAACCAGTGTTTTCAAGAAAACATTATTTGCACAAATACTTTTCATTTAAGTAGTATAAGCTTGCATAACTTGCAATACCTAATGAAATGAACTTAGATACTCTAAATTCTCACTGCTTGGGAAACACCATGCACCTTAAGAATCAAGTACTTACACAGCATGCACAACTATTGCATGTTGGTTTTGTGGGAGGAAGTTAATTTGACTTCATGAATAAAATAACTTACTTTCTTAATTAGACATTTTAATCAGAGATCCATTAGCTAATCAGAGCTAATCAGTGTTTAATCAAGACTGTAAATAGGCAACTTGGGATAAGACGGTCAGGACTCACAGGCTTGCATGCATAATAGGAAGCTCTGGATATTATCTTTGAAGGAGATTAAAGAAGGCCCTAAAAGATTCTAATCATTTGAAGCCACAGACCTGCCCCCCCCCCCAAAAAAAAAAAAAATAAAGGGAAAAAAAAAAGGAAACCAAGAGAAGTTATTCCTTCTCACCAGCAGCTCATTACAGCAAGAGTATTTGAGAAAATTAGGATTCATTTCATAGTAATCCCTGGCTACCTAAAAGTAAGTTTTAGAATTCAAATTTTTCTGGTGTTGGGAGGCCAGTCAGCAATATTACATTGGCATTTATGTTTAATCTGGGATTTTTAAAGTTTCAGCCCTACCTGGATCTCTGCAAATGCCAACAGGGCATTCACAGTTTGCTTTTCAGAGCTGGGCATCTTTCACTCACTGCCTCCTCAGATTTCTTACATAGGTGATTGCTAATACTTTCAGGAAATTAGTAAAATCAAAATAAAAACTAATACTAAGATATGTATTAGTTTGCTTTATGGATTGCTTGATGAAATTATTTAAGCACCAAAGTGTGCCATGATGTCCAAATAAACTACAACTGTATAGTCTGAGCATGAGACAGCACATCCTTAAGAGTACTACTGGAAATAAAAAACAGTACAATTACACATATTCACATGGTGCTGACATGATTCTGTGCAGAATGATGCCATATTGTAGGTTTTGTATTTTTCACAAGGATTACCTTAATAACTGTGACTTTAACTGTGGTATTAACTGTGTAGTTATCTGACAAACACAGTTCTCTCCTACCTTAGGCTATCCAGGAACAGGAAAAAAGGGATAGCACAAAGATTAGGCCATCAACCATATGTATGAAAAGACCTACTGTGACTCTTTCATATTCAGCAATCTCTTAGAAACTCACCTAAAATCTGGATTTGCTAATTTAACTTTTTTCCTTATTTAAATTTAAAATATCAATTAAAATTTATGCCATGACCAAATCAAACAGGATAAAAATTTCCAGGAAACTGCAAGTGCTTTTGATGGGAAAGAGGGAAAAGAAAGCTGGATTAATCTGCTCCCCAGCACTGGACAAACAGAGCAAAACTAAGATTTTACTGATTTTCCACCCATTGGAGATCAAAAGGAATGCCAAAGGGGGGACTTTAATTTTTTCCTCATCAATAAAGTACAGTTACATTAGCAAAAAATGATGGCATTTAATACTCAAGTTAGTATTTGCAAACTAAAACAAATCTAGTTACTTCCACAAGATGCCATATGGTCTGTGCATTTGTACTGTGCCAAATTGGAAGTGGTTTTGTTCTTTTAGTTTCAATGGATGCCAAAAAACTATACTGACTGTATGCTAAAACCCTTCACAGAAGTCGAAATTAATGGAAGACAAAGGAAATCATACGGAAGTTCAAAGGAAAAAGTCATAACAAAAAGACCTCATCAGTTTGACCTCTCACACTGAAAGAAAATGGTTCCTCCAGAATCTGACTCCAAGTTGCCCCTGAACACCTCAAAAATTGGCACAAAGGAACAGGGCTTAGCTTCCTCAGTACTCCATCAAGTAAGCTTATTCTTCTGCCACAACATTTTGCTCACCCTTGGAACTGATGGATACAGGCAACTAAGTGTGTGACACTGATTCTAAGCAGAATCACTGGCTGGGATGGTGGGAGCAGCACCTATTTCCCATGCTACATAGCACAGATACGCTCTACATACCAAAGCAGTACAAACCCCAAACCCACACCCAAACAGAAACCACAGACTGCTTGTTCTTCATCCCCTTGTTCTTAGAAACTTCACCTTTAAAATTAGTATGATAATTTCTGATAATCTTAAAGCCTTTCAACTGTTTTTTGGGATTTTTTTCTCTTTTTATTAGGTTATATCTAACATTCTTAACTGAACTTTACTGAAAGGTAAAGCAGTATATTACCACAAAGCATTTCAACAGTACAGCCTTATTGTGTGCTGTTCTGGAAGACAGAGAGAATATCAAAAACAATGACTCAAACAACAATGAGGAGGCTGATGAGGGAGGGAATGACAGGGAAGATTGAGGTCCAAGTTTAAAGGCTCACTGAATTTTCTTTGGCAAACAACATTAAACATTGGGGGTTTTCCAGCAGGAACCACATAGGCTACTACTTTGTTTAATCTAACACAGCCAAAAAGAGCTTTAAGAGGACAACATGAATCAGATTTAAACTAATGACCTAGATAAATCATACTAATCCTTGGAGCCACCTAGTTTCAGCAGTTTCATTGAGAAGATGCTTGGCCTTCTTGTCTGAGAATCTTCCTGGACAGCTGGAAAGCATCAAACTTTATCTGCAATTTTCAAAAAGCACACACATATTTGTATTTAAAGGACATCAGTGTTGCTGTTAATCAGCCTTTGTGGCCTTGCCCTGAGAAGAAACCTCTCAAACTGCTTCTAGTCTCCTGTCATATGAGAAGTGTTTACTTTCTTAAAGATACAGTAGGAAAAGACAGAATGCAATGAATAGGGGAAAAAAGCACCTTTTTCTATCTGTTCAGGAAGACTTTGCTAATTCACCTGAGAGTGACATAGAAGTAATTGAGATTTAATAGGTTTTCATAATCAAAACACATGAAACAAATCTGCATAGAAGAAAAGGCAAATTAACCACAGAATCTGATGCAAGGAAATAAAATTCTTCCTCTGCACTCCTTTCCAGTGGTTTCACGTATGACATTCTCTTTCCTCTCCCAGCTCCTGCAGTACATCTTGCCTTCAATGTTTCAGCTGTTTTAGCAAACAGGGAAATGCAGGACTCACTTGAAGAAAACCCCTGTGATTCTAAAAGGTGATCAAATGTAGATCTGGCTAAGAGGATTTTTAAGACTGACAACACTAAATACCACACACCTATTATCTACTGTTCTTCCATCTGCTAATGGCCAAGGGAATATACACTTCTCTAATGCCTGTGCACCCGCTCAATCTAATCCATGTACTTATCCTCTCTGTACTTGGGTACTGAATTATAACACACGAGAAGATGAAAGAAGACTTAGAAACAGCTCTAGTTTGTTACAGCTCATTACTTAGAAGCACACAGCCTTTCTAGCTTACCACCTGATGACAGCGGACACTATATTGCCTCCCCAATAAGCACTAAATCAATAAGGGCTCACTGGAGCTGGCCCATTCTGCCTTAAGGATCATCTCTGACTGAGATACATGCTTCCAAAGTTGCAATCCCCAGAAATAAAATATCAATAAATAACCCGAGATGTAAGAACAAGATTCAGAAATTCCTTGGCAGCAGGGACTGCTGCGAGCTCCGCTGGTATTTATGGTTCCAAAACCACAAAATCCTGGGCATATTCCAGCAGGCCTCCTTCAGTAGGACTCCCCTGGGCTCAGGGGGATTGTCATTATGCAATCAATTTCATGGCTGGAATCTCAATACCTATAATTTAAACAAAATAAAATGAAATTGATGGGTCAGGAAGGTCATTGGAAAGAAGGCTTTTCTGACACTCAGTCCAGCCTGCTTTTGCTTTGCTACTATAATCTTCACTTTATAAACAAAGGAGTTAGAGTCATTATCTGTGTTCGTATTTTATTATGTATGGTCCAGTGAATTATCTTCAAACTTAATAAAATATTACAGCGGTGTCTGGCTGTGCTGCTACAGTAAAGTGTCTTATCATGTTCATTCTTAGCCCCTGATTTCACAGGGTTTTAAACTAAAAATAAAAATGAGGTCTAGGTTAGAAGTCAGAAAATCAAACCAGAGCCTAAGAGCAATATTTTATTTTAAGCAGAGTTGATAAAATATGAATTCTCCCTTTACATATCCAGCCCTTTTGTGTATGCATACATAGACATGAAGATGAGATGGACTTCTTTTTCCCCAGACCCTTTTTGTCATATTATCTTTAGGAGACTGGTTTGCTTTTTGAAAACAAACTGGAAATGAGATTAGTTTAAATAATATTAGCAAGTTTCAAATAAAAAATAAACTAAGGCAGACAGAAGAGATATCAAGGATGTTTTAACAAAACTATTCTCAAGATATTCTATCCAACACATCCATTTATATGCATTCATGGTCCTCAGACTCCATATAAAATCTGAGTAATTAAAGATTTTTATGTCCAAGTCTTAAAAAAGCCCTGTTCAAATATGAAAAGATTATTACAAAGAAAAGTTTGAGAATATACAATACTGCCAAATTCTCTGTATGATACTATGCAGCACTTAATATTCATTTCTTTATTTTCTAAATAACACAAGGCACACTAGCCTAATCTCACACATTCCATGATATTTTAGCAGTAATTTATCTGAAGTTTCCTTCCCTCACCTTTTGGAGAAGTACTGTCAGAGGATATGTTTCAAAGACTCTATTTTAAGAGCAGTATGTTTAGATTAGGCCAAACATCTCTCAGGCATAATGCAACTGTGATTAGAATTTTTCATAAAAGAAGCCAAATAACAGGTGTGTGCTTCTACTGGCTAAGTATTTTTATGCATCTGGTAAGTAAAGATCAGGTAATAAACAAGTGCTGCTCACTCTTTTTGGTGTGATACATGTTTCTTCTGGTGTAGAGCAGTTGTTCCAAACCATAATGACAATGTTTAATATTACTTCCAAGAATATTAAATTACAAGCCGCCTCCAACCTAAGGAGATAAGAGTAAATTTTCCTATTTCCCTAAATGACAGCCAAAGGTCTGAACAGACTGAAGCCCAGATTCAACACATGTTCCAGGAAATTGAAAGGCCTTTCCAACCTAGCTCCTTTGGACCCAAAAGCTGCCTGAGCAAGTTTGGTTCTTGTCTTCCACAGGAACAGAGATCAATGAAATGGCAAATATTCTTGGCAATACTCTACCCACTAACCACTAACATACAAACTAAGAAACATTCCAGATAAGCCAAGACCATTAACTACAATGTCTTATGCAGCTCAATTTCACTTTTATGGATGGCCAAGACTGCAGTGATATTGTCTATTGCCTTTGTGACCATGCAGTCAAGAGAAAATATTTGGTCTGAACTGAGAAACAATTCATACAAAGACAGTAATGATGATTAAGTAGTGAACACCTTCTACGTTTTCCTAAATTACTGAATCCTGGATTAATTATATCCTCAAAACACTATAAACAAAACTAACATCTAGTATGAGACTATTTGCAGAAGGCTAAGTCTTTGGGTCTCAAGCAGCGGTCTGTCCAAGCAGACTTGGACAAGGTACTACACATTGATAATCACTAAAGACAGCAGTGAAGCAGCATCAGCAGGACCTAGGAGAACAGCTTAAAATACACATTTTATAACCTTTTGTAATCTATTTTAATTATTTAATAAGAATTCAAAGTGGGAGGTTAATAAAATTTAGCAGTAGGTGTTCTTATCAATGAGCAGAGCTGTGAAGCCTGCATGATGGTCTATCAATAAACCAAGAGGGCTGAAATCTTTCATTAAATTGAAAGAAGAAATGCATGCATTTCAATTCAAAATACTTGCATACAGTGGGCTGATTTCAAGGGCTTAAACAGTTGGGGCTGAAAACATTACAAGTGAGAACTAATTTTCAGCAGAAGCCAGCAGTGTAAAAAGAACCAAAAGTTGAAATTAGTCAATTTTCATGGCAGATTAAAGGTGTCTTCACTAGAGAAATGAGCTAGATGACTTGAAAAAAGTGGTTTTATTGGCCCAAATGCATACATCCCACACAAAGGAAATTTGTTTTGCAGTGCATTTTACTTTCACTTGCATATGCTTACACATTTGTCACTCTGATAAAAGTTACTGCAATATGATACGAATTATATGAATGTACATATCAAGCTTGTAGATAAGTGAGTTTTAATTCACAGTGTATTCAGTGACCAGATGCATTCCAGTATAAATGCAAGATGCTCATTAAGTTACATGTATTGCTCCATGGAAGAGATAATGTATCTTATTTTTTCATTTGTCTCACTATTTTCTAACAGTATGTGATTGTATGTACCATTTTGTAAATGTGATTGCCACCTTACATAGAAATTTCATCCAAGATTATGATTTCTTTTAATTAGTATTTCAGATTAGAAATAAGCTCAAAGGCACAATTCAAATGTTCAGAGTCAGAATAGAGGAAAACACAGTAAAAAAGATGCAGATGCTTTTAGCCTTGAGAGCTTTTACATTACATTAATAATTCTCCATTACTAAAACGTGATTTGAAGAGATGTTAAATGCTTGTGGGAAACTAAGAAAGACACTTTACCTTGTTCTCAGGACTCAAATGCAATACTAAACAGTGCACTGAGTCTTCTCATCATTTATTCCTTGAAATCAGAACAGGAGAGAAATTAACTGAAAACACCCATTTGTCCTATGAGAAAGAACACAAACATTCTTTATTGTCTCTCACTCTTTTCACTTTTTTTTTTTTTTTTAGGCTGTTCTTGCTTGTGCCTACATCTGAGAGTTAACATATATGCCATGAGAGAGCTATATCAAAATATTGCATTAGGATGACATTTCAGATTGCTGTACAGCTCTTCTAAAATGATTAAAGTTAATTCTAAGAAATCAGAGTAATAGCTGCTATTAAAAACCAAACTCAACTCCTGGGCTTCCTGTAAAGTTTGACATGACAGATATCTGCAGGACATTAATAATACAGAATAGAAATTAAGAGACCTTGGCTCTGTTCCTGGCTGTGATATAAATTATTTGTATTCTCTTGAGAGCAGGACTAAAATTCCACGTATTTGGGGCAGGCCTACATGGAAGGATGAAGATTTCTACGAAAATCTGTAGCATGGGCAAGGCAAATGTCTAACCATCTCACCTTCTAAGAGAGATATACACTACTTTCTCACCTGTAGAAATGAGAAAAAGCACTTGCTTCCATGTAGCCCAGGAAAGCTTCCAAAAACATATGCTCATGCATACATTCAGGCTGTTGAGTGTGAATACTCCTGTGAATACTACAGCAAGGTTTTCCTTTAAAGAGCTCAGTGCACCAGTCTGGGAAGACAGCCAAAACTGGTGTAAATCTGTACAGTTCAGTGCAAGACTCACTTTGTCCACAATTTAAAAATCGTTGATTGGCCTTCACAGATATCACCAGGAACACAGGAATAAGCAGGGCAGGTTGCAAAACAACACCTGGATACAAGAATTTTTTGTCCTCTGCTGAAATGACTACTGCTTGCAAATTACTTTCATTCTACTTTCTCTTATTTGTGGATGCTTATAACATGAGGTAAAGGCCAGAGTGCTAATTTTAAGGAAGCCCTTTCCTAAGAAAATATAACAAAGTTTTTTCAAAAGCACTAAAAAAAAATAATCTTATATCACCTGCTGAAATAATTTCCTTTACTTTCCTATAAGTGTTGTCTTAAAATTAACAACATTTTAACAGATGCACTGGCTCCTCTAAGTGTTTCCTTCCAAACAGTTTCTCCTCCTATCTTCTGGTAACCTTATTACTTATTTTGAGTGTGTGATTTTCGCAAACTTCTGAGCCAAGACATGGTTATAACAGAGAAGCAACTTTACAGATGGATGTTGTTAGAATAATAGCTGCAGCACAAGTGCTCTGTTTCATTATGAACATGACCTAATTTGGGGGAAATTGCTGTTTACCTTCAGAGAAGACAGAAACATCAGTAATTCTTGCACCATTAATGTTCTCTGGTGGATGTGGCATTAAATGATTACAATAGAGAACCAGACAAATTTTGTTTGAATTTTTGGGCAGGTTATTTCTGCATTGCCTATGCATTAGAAAATGGTAATGAATTTTGAGTCATTAACACACACTAACAAACCTTCTTACACCATCTACCTATCCTTTCCATATGCTGCTATTTAAAGTGAGCAACCATTCAGTGAATGGATATAGCCCATACCCTGGACAAAGATTCAAATATATACCAAAAGGATGCAATTTTAACAAAGCAGTCCTCCTTATTAAGCAGTTCTTCCTGACATCCTATGCAGAACACCAGTGGAACAGCTTCAATCTCTAAATCCTGACTCATTCTTTCCCCGTTATCAGTGGGGGATAGTGAGAATACAGTCTTTCTGACAGTGCAAAGGGTTTCAATGTGAAATACAAAGTTAGCAGAAATCCAACAGCTGCAAGCTGAAAAATTAGATAAGCTCAGTTTCCAAAAGAGTTAAAATCACAGCAAACAGTTTCCTAGAGGCATGATGGCAACTGAAATCCCCAGAGTCATTATCTTCTTATGGATATATTCGGACTACACAGGAAGTTCTTGGCTGACGAAAAAAATCCTCTCTGAAATTATGCAGCCTCTGCATTGCAGGAAGTTGTCAGCATTATCAAATTGCTCACTCTGACATGAATAATAAATCTACAATTCCACAAAACAGTTCAGTAAGGTCACTTATATTTTTTCTGAGTGTTATGAGGAACAGATTTTTCTCTTACTTTGTGTTCTGGTGTAAAAAACTCCATTTATAAGCTCTGCTGTAACAAACTCAAGGGTTTTCATTACTATGTTGAAAGTTGTATTGTAAGCAAGAAAATGAGCCAACAGACAGATTGCAGTCTATTTCTTCTGAATGCAGGAAACATTATCCCTGTTACTGCCATCATTTTGGGATAAGGACTCTACGTAAGCAGCATGGTGTGTTGGGGGCATGGCCACCCACTTCTCTTCACTTTACTAGGGTTTCAGTCTTCCCTACAACAAAGGAATCCATGGGAATCCAGCATTCCACCCATTTAAAGCAGAATTCATTCTGCACCTTGGGAGCAGTTCTGAAGAGGATGATTTTATTTTAGTCAATTATTCACATATGAAACACTTCTATAAAGTTTGTCAAAAAACACATTGTGAACATGAAAATTATATCAACCAAATTTCTTTAAGAGCACAGAGAGAGAGAAAACTGGTTCTACTTGCTTTCTTGAAAATGTGAAGTCAACCATAGGAATTTGTAAAATATTTGTGGTAAGAATTATTCTGTATTTGAGAGTTCCACCAAATGGGAGAAATAGCGAGAAGACAGTAGGTAGCAGGAATTATTTACTTTGTGTATCTACTTGCAATCTTATTTTAAAGAAAAACAAAGCTCAACCAAACCCTCCTCAGGGCCTGACCTTGTGTACTCATACCGTCTGAAAATACAGGATTTACATCACATCACACCACTAAGAATGTTTTCTGTGATTAAAGGAAGATGAGCAGATTTCAAGTTTCTCCTGAAACCAGAAGTCAGGTCTAAAAACCATATTAACAATGAACCAGGCATTTTCCATTAACCAACAATCTTCACTTGTAGGTATTATAATAAATAACACAGATAAGGCATTAGGGAGGTGGTAGTCAGACATCAGTATCACTTTGACTGTTGGAAAAGCTTAAAAAAGCATCTCTACTCATGTTGTCTTCTGCGCATTTGAAGTCAAGTACTACCAAACAGAAATTTTTTATGGGTTTTTATATTATGATTTCTACATCCTTTACTTCCTGTATATCTATTGCCAGTTTCTGACTTTCTTCCAAGCTCCAAATTATAATGTTACAATCTCAATCAGAAAGTGATGTTTCATTTCAAGAGCTCCACATGTGTGCTTTTGCACATAAGCTTCAAATTCATTTTTCAAAGTGACACACAAAAGGAGCACGTATGGTTCATATGGAAAATGACTGAAAGGTTTTAGGATGTTAACTTCCAAAAATTTGCTAAGAGAAGTAACATTTTCTAATGATGGCTGCAAGATTCTCGGAGCTGCATGACATATCCCCTTATCCCTCCTATTAATCATGACTAACATCCAATACAATTTTTACAGAGTTATTTTGAAATACAAGATGCTCCTGGACCATGTTCTCCTCTCTATCATAAATTCTCTCTAAATTCTCATTAGTTTTTGTTCAGAAAACCAGTGAAGGAGCTTACATATCAGCTTAGTTTTATCAGGCTCTTAGTGTACTACTGTATAACACATGTAAAAGAAACAGAACTAAATGTGACATTGCAAGGGGGGAAAAAAAAGGTAGATAGCATGCTTTTGCCTATGCTATATCCTCTGAATAAAGAGGTCTCCCTGTATTGGGCTGTTCAGTTCTGTAGAGAGGATATTACCACTAATAGCCAAGGAGAGCTCCCCAAGCCGGAATTGCAGGTATTCTTTGTGTTAGACATAATGGATTGATTTTGTACTTTGACATTACTTGGTTTAAACTTCTAACAAGCACTGACTTCTTAATCCTGGTGAATAGCTTTAATTTGTTAAATATATAGTGTTAGCTAAGCTGAGGCTCCTTTCTAACCTCTGAAGGGTAATTTAAAGCATCATTTAGATAGTAAATGATGATACTAAACACTTGGCCTTTCTGAAAGAGACACACCAAAAGTGGAGAGAAATTGTTTTAAATTACTTAACAACAGAAATCTTTTCTGGATATTATTGAATGAAGTATTTTGCTACTCTTTAAGGTAAGGTGCCCTCCTGTGCCTTAAAACTCCCTTCAAAAAGACAAATATTATGAGCAAAAACATATCTGATCAAAAAACTCATGGGTGTGTATGCATGTGTGTGTATGCGTGTGTGTGTGTGTACACCTAGTAATTTTGGAGGTGCTTGTGTTCTTTCATTACCTTATGGCATAGTAATTTACTTGCCCATCTGTAAACAAACATCAAAGGACAGGTGAGACAAAGAAACTGAGCAACTTGATTTTATCTGAAGAGTCTGGTTAGTCTTCGAATTAACAGCCTGAGTTATCTGCTAATTCCACTTAATCAAAAGTTGTCTCCACTTAATCAAAAAGTTGTCTCAAAGCCAGGCATTACCATATATCATTAGTTTGTCAGCTGGGGAGCAAAATAAAAAAAACTTGTTTCTCTCATATCACCTGTCCTGGTTTTAGCCAGGATGGAGTTAATTTTCTCAATAGCTAGTGTAGTGCAGCAAAATGTTAACTGAGCTTATGCATCAGAAAAGATCTTATAATGTTCAGGAATGTGACGGGGAAAAAAGCCACATAGAACAGAGTACACAACTGAGTTCTTAGGAAGAAATATTCTGTTCAAAGCAAGGTTTTTGTTGTTAATTTTAAAAATAATAGAAAGTTTTGAGAGAAGGAGCTATTTTAGGTTTGAAATAAAAGATTCAATCTGAAAATTATCTTAATTAGCTCTTCTTTCTTTGGTACTTATTGTGAGGAAGTTAATGGAACTAATCTGTATTTCCCAAACTGCTCCACTTTCATCAAAAATGGGCACCAAATTCTACTTCTGCCATAATTTTTGTTACTTAAAAAAGAACAACAACTAGTAATATCTGTGTTCATCACAGTTTCAAGTTAGATTCAAGAACTGTGAGATGGCCTCTTTGGATGCTCTGCATTATTTATTTTGAAGCCAAGAAAAAATCACTCATCTACGCAAGAGCAGATAAAGGAGAGCAATAATGTGTTACTAGATATCCATCATGCTTTAGCACTGCTTTTAGTACCTTAGACACTGACACTTGTTGGCCCATCTTCAATATTTTAAACTCAACATAAATATATTGAATATTGAAAGAAACCCAAATGGGCTCTTTTATTATTACACTGTCACTAAGAATACTTGATTAACAGCTGGCCAGGTGAGGGGCTTCTCTGACAAAGCCTGGTGCAACTAGCTGTAGGGTTCTTTCACGAGTACAAACAGCTGGTGTTATCACACCACGTTCCACAGAATTTTTGTGTTTAGATCAACCAAGACAACAAACCCCCCAACTTTAACACAGGAGTTGCTATTTATAAAAAAATACAGACTTTTTTCCACATATCATCCAACTTCAGTTAATCCTCAGCACTTTGAGCACATTCCCATGACTTTTGAGCAGGACAAAGTCTGCTCTTCGGAAGTCCAGGGTAGAAGTTTTATTGATGGCCCTTCTTACATCCTTGAATATCAAAAACTGTATAATTTTGTGGTCACAGTGCGCCAAACGACCTCCAACCACCACGTCTCCCAACAGCCCTTCTCTGTTTGTGAATAGCTGGTCTAGCAGGGCCTCACACTCAAATGCATGTTTGAAATTTGGATAATAGCTTTGCTCAAGTTATACTAAAAATTCGTGAATGTTCAGGTTCATTTTCAGCTTCAAAGCATGCAATGCGTTTCTGATAACTTCATCAAAAACTACCCATGTGCAGACCTGTATTTTAAAATGTATCTACCTCATACAGAGATTAATGGTCAGAGTTCTTATCTCAAAATTATTTCTAATAGCCTGGGTTAGCACTCTGCATGATCCAGTAGGAAGTTAGCAGTCTTTTGATAGCAGATGATAAGTTGCATAATGAATCTGTAGATATTTTCAGATCCTGTATATAGTATCTATTATGTCCTTTGTAAAATAAGTGTAATTTCATACTCCTTGAAACTAAAATCAGTTGAACATACATTAGAATTCTGTATATACTGCTCAGTTAATGCAATTTTGTTATGTTATGCTAAAAGTGCTACAAATTTCCTGTAGAAATCCCAATGCCACACTAACTTACCTTGCATTTACTTTAAAAAAACCCAACAACACAAACCCAACATAATTATAATACATCTTTCCAATTAACACATCTTTTGTAAGGCTAAAGATGCTTAATTACAACAGAAAAGCCGAGGAGCTAACACACCTTGAACAAAGCAAGCAACTTTTAGAATTAAACAGTTCTGTGAATTTAGCAGCTGATAGCTGACTATGGATTGTGAACACACTATATACCTAAACTCATGCACAGTCTAAGAAAGGATTTATTTTGGTTAAGTAGAGGAGAGAAAATATTAATTGAACCAGATTGCAGGCCTAACATTCTGATGTTGAAATACACAGACATATACTTAATATATTTTCCCCTTTTTTTTACTACATGTACTTATGTTTGTGCAGGCACTCTTACAGAGCTTTGACTTCAAATTAAAAAAAAAACCATACAGAAAAACCACCACTCCTCAATGCCTACACAATCATTTAGAAACTGTCTGCATACTGTACATGTATACAGTACACATATACATATGAGAGCGACTCCTCTCAACTACTTTCTAGCTACCATATACACTAACTTTAAACAAAAGTCTTAGCCTGTACTTACTCTTTTATTTGCAGAGCTGCCTAGAACTGCCACATCTGCATCAGGAAACCCATGCATAATATGAAAATTATTTTTAATTTTTCAACTTACATTTTAAAGTTAGACTTTCATCCTTCTAGTACATCACAGATGACCTTTCATGTAATAAAAATAGAAGGACTTGAAGAAATCTTACTTGCCTCCTAACAATGAAAGTTTAATTTCTTTCTGGCCTGCCTCCCTGCAAGAAAGTGGAAAATTAATACCAGCATAAAGCAATAGGTATTGTTAAATCATGACAATATGTACTCTATTTGACTTAAAGATCATCAATAACTGAGTTTCTGGAGTACTGAGACCTTCAGCAAGGCTCATTGATTTTTAAATATCCCTACTGCAAAATAGCAAGAGGAATCCTATATTAATATTTTCTGCTCTACCTGCTTTCTGACAGAAATCTTCAAGCTAAATGACTTTTAATCTGTAACCTTAACACAAAATCACTATATTCTCTTAACAGAAGTGCTAAAGACATGCAGCTAAATATCCCAAAGATATTTGCCCAAAGTCAGAAAATACCAAGCAAATTTTTAGTCGGCTGTATAGAACCTTAAGGCATGACTAACGTGCTAATTTTCTACAGCATGGACACCGCAATTTCCATATTAGTCACCTCACAATATCATTTTATCCCTATGGGACACTGCACAGCATTGTATATCTCAAAAAGTGGGATTTTACTTTTTGCTTTTGTTTAAATAAAATTATTTATTCAGAAAACATACAAAAATTGGATGTATATTTGCAAATGTAACTGTACCAATGCAAGCAAATGGGTAGCAAGGGACAGACAGAGAAGTGTTTTATCAGATAGGAATAGGAAAGACCAGTCTTGGCAAACCAAAACGGCCCACTGAAGGCTGGGAAAGAGGTCAGCTTTGGGATACCCTTCCTTTGGGTCTGGCACCCAGAGCCCAGGCAGCACAGAATCACAGAATACTTGAAGCTGAAAGGGATCCACAAGGATCATCGAGTCCAGCTCTTGGCCCTGCACAGGACAGCCCCAACAATCACACCATATGCCTGAGGGCATTGTCCAAATGTCTCTTGAATTCTGTCAGGCTTAGTGCTGTGACCACTCCTGTATCTGGGTTTTGTTCTCCAATGTCTCAATCAATGATTATTTAGGTTTGGCTGTGTTCAAACAGTTGTTGTGGCTAACATAGGACCAAATATTTATAAGTCTTCAGTACGACTGATCCAATGGGTTTTGCAAGAAGGATCAATGACTTTCATCAATATTATTTCTGCAAAATGTTAAAGATATGAATGACATTAAGCCAAATTGATCCAAACAAAGATAAACACTTGGCATTAATATATCGACTACATGCAGTCCATGCTGCTGCTATAGTAAAGCAAAAAAGATAAATTCAAGCATTGCCAAATAATAAACCACTTTCATGCAGAAAGATTTTTTCATTTTACTTTTTCAAAATTTAAGAACAAAGTATGTGACATTCATAAAACATATAAACTAAAACAAAACCAAACAAAATAATATAGTAACAGATGGATAAGTTTTTCCCTGTCCTGCCTTAACAGTTTTGCCTATTACTTCTCCCAGTCTGGTTTCAGGATAAATGTGACTATTGTTATATCACAACACTTCAAGGCCCTTGAAAGATTTTGTCTCTATCTATTTTACCAAAATCAATGTCTAAGATGCTCTAGAAGCACTATAAACTTCAAGATTAAGGAAAAATTTTTTCCATTAGGCACATTTGCTCCAGAGTGCTTCCTGACTGGATGCTTTTACTCATCACCAAGACTCTTATAAAGCTTACAGGTAGTTGAGAAGGGATGTGATATGCAGATTTCTGTCTCCTGCATGCTCCAAAATCTGAGCTGGCAGGTCCGCAAAGATCCACAGTAAGATGGTCCTGGGATCAAAAGACAGAGTAAAGAGAACATAGTGCTAGTTCTGCCAAAAACAAACCTCGAGCTACAGCCATGTCTCTCAATTTATTTCCCCACGAAATCATGAAGGTAAACTGACAGACTATCTGCTTAATGTTCAAATTTAAGTCCAGCATTTTCAGATGAATTAGTCCATCAGGCTGTCAAAGCATTAGCATCAGAGGGCATTGTTACTGCTGTAACACAAGATCTCAATAAAGATCTCATTTTATTATGATAAACTAAACACTGCAACAAAGTAAATGGCAGCTAGCAGGCAACAGTACATAATTTATCCACAGTTACTCACACTGGGGTTATTATTACATTACCCAAGAGTCTGGACAAGCACTCCCTACACATATGACATCTACTGTAATCCAGTCCCAGTTTTATATTTGAAAGTATCAGTTGGGGAAGAAGAGGGAGGGGAAAAGGCAAATTATTTCTTGAATACATAAATATTCCTAGAAAATGCTGTGCTTTCAGATACTACATCAGTTTTCCTAGGTTTATGCATAGAATTCTGACCTTACACATTCAATATTTTAGCAGCAGAAGAAAGGTTGCAACAACATTACATTAGCATAACCAATCTCAAGTTAAGCAAACTCAAAAAAACCCCAACCACAAAATTGTTTTAAAAAAAAAGAAAAAAGAAAAAAGAAAAAAAAAGAAAATGGAAGCAAAGAATACCACAGGGAAAGAATAAAAAGAAGACATATTACTATGGTCTGAATAACGTCACATTCCATTATTGATTAAAATGATTTTACCGTGACATTTCATTCATCAGATTCCATTTCTCATTACACACAAACCCTGAATATTTATCTAGCTTATATGAGGCTTTTTTTCTCATTAAGCAATGCACTTCCTCTTTCCCCTTTAAAACTAGGTTATATTATGTTGAAGGGTCTACACTGTCTTTGAACTCTCTCCTTCTCACACTTGACCTCACTGCCATTGCTTTTTATCTCATTATAATGGATGCTATTGAGTATTTATATCTAACAAGGTGATTTCAATGGTTCATCCTTTTTAAACAATCCTGTGATCATTTTCAGTTAGCAGGAAATAAAGACATTTTATTAAATCAAGATCTATCTGCTACCGCTCAGAATTAATATTCTTTCTAGTGAGGATATTATAAGACCTTCACTATGTACAATTACAATACATTTTTGATGGTTAAAGATGGAATTCTAAAATCCTCAGACATCCAGCATTCACATAATTTCAAATAGTGATTTTAGATTTGTACAGAATGTAGGCTCAACAGCTTTGTTAAAGGAACAGGTTAAACCTGGAATGCATTATACTGTAATTATAGATGCCTAGGGAAGGCAAAGGAAACTGCTGGTGCATAAGGAGTCTGCTCTAGATTAAATAAATCTTTGTAACCACCCTTTCAAAATTTATTACATTGAGATAGATTGCATATTAATGCTTATTAATTCTGGAAAAATATGTGAAACTAATTTTAAAAAAAGATTAACATGGAAAAAAGTGGTGGCATGTAAGAGATGATTCTGCATTCTGCACTAATAAACCTTCCCCAAAAACTCATAGTGAAAGCACACACAATACAAGTAAAAGCACGTAAAACCTCATCTCTGATATATTGCTGCTCATGAAAAAGCCTGTATTCATTTCATTAACTTTTTGACCAAATTTCATAGGATTAGCAATAAAACTGTATCACCTTATAGAGGTTATCTAGAAGACAAAGTACTACCTACTCTTAATACTAAACACGGTGCTGCTTTATCTCCACATTATTACACATATCACTGGACTTTATCACTACAAACCAGGTGTGTTTGCAGAACTTCATCAAAAAAACTTCACTTTTTTTTTTCCTAAATAGACTGACATGCTCATGATACTCTCAATCCTTAAAAGAATTCACAGCTTGGAACTACTCCCTTCAAATATACTGACTGGAAGAAAATCTATTGATAAAAAAACCGATCAGATAAAAATACACTCAAATTTTATCAGTGTTGATTCAATGATAAACAATTTGAACTTTCAGAAGCACATTTTTCTTTTACAAACAATGGGGTTTTGTTTCAGAGTGTAAAAATGTCAAAAGACAAAGGATTTTTTTCCCTAATATTTTTCCAGCTTTGGTAAAGAATAAACCCAAGTTCAAATACTTATATTTTTTTGTTATAAAATGCATTAAAAAATTTGTGAATCTATATATTTTGCCTTGTTTGAGCTTGAGAAAGAGATATAAATTAACATGTGACCTAAATCAAAAACTAACTTTAGACTTGGCCTCAGAAACACAAGACAGTTAAAACGGCTTGATCATTTCCCACATAGGCTGAACTTCAAACTTCTGAGCTTCAGTGCAGCTGGACAGTTTCTAAGGTTTCCCCCCAAAAAAATATCTGGAGAATGATGAAGTATAATACAACACACAGAAAGCACATGGCATGTAAGCACATGTAAAAGATATTGCACAAGAATTTGACACTAACAGCTACATTACTTCCACTCCCAAAAACTAAAACAATCAGTTGTAGGAAACAGGCCACAGTAAAGCAGTGGTGGATAAAAGCAATCATGCCAGCTAAATTGAAGTCAGTGACACAAGTAACTTTATTTTTAAAGTAGCGACATACCAGTGAAAGCATTCCACTGAAGATGAAGAGTCTAGGAAGTATCTATAAAGCAGATCCATCTGGAAGAGCAGCTGAAATAGTGAACAGAATGAATTTCCCACTTTTAGGTGTCTTGCATAATTTCTTAACCCTTGCCCTTAAGATTTCAACAGATCTTTTCAGTCTCAGGCATTCGGTATTTAACTAACAGCCCTAGACAAATATCTTGAAAAGGGAGCCCAGTCATCTGAGCCTCCTTAGTTCTTTCTTTGATAAATGAAAATAAGCCATTTTCCCCACATATACTACTTCTGTTCTGCTTAATTTTTACCTTTCTCTTTGGCTGTCTTTTGGATACATGAGCCAGCAGTGTGCTCAGGTGGCCAAGAAGGCCAATGGCATCCTGGCCTATATCAGGAACAGTGTGGTCAGCAGGACCAGGGAGGTGATTCTGCCCCTATACTCGGTGCTGGTGAGGCCACACTTTGAATACTGTGTACAGTTCTGGGCCCCTCAGTTCAGGAGGTATATTGAAGTGTTGGAGTAGGTCCAGAGAAGAGCAACGAGGCTGGTGAAGGGACCCGAGCACAAGTGCTACGAGGAGAGGCTGGATGTGGCACTTAGTGCCATGGTGTAGTAACCATGGAAGGGTTGGACACAATGATATTTGAGGTCTCTTCCAACCCGGTTGATTTTATGATTCTATGATCTGTTGATATTGTACTTTCTCCCTTCAAAATAGAAATTATTTGTGTGTTGGTGCATATTTATGAGAAACAGCAATGTGTAAGAACTCAAGCTGTGAGGAAGTCTTTACCCTAAGATCCCTGCGGTCCCTCAAAACTCTCCTCAGCTGTTGAAAACCCACAAGAGACCTATTTGTTTATGGAAGTATGCCAGGTGTTTCTCTTTCATAAATATTTAATTAATCAATCTTGTGAGGAAAAAATGCAGCCTGCACAACACTCACAGTAATGAATATGTGTTAGCTGTCTTGATTTTTTTCCCTCAAAAGCTGATTAGTTATGTCATTTCTAAAAGAAAGCGGATCTATTGTAATCCTAACAGGGAAGCAGAGCACAGTGGGTTTGGGGGGGAAGTTTGTACCAAATGAGACACAGAAAAAGGGGACTAATAAAATGTGATTTCTGTTCTGTTAGCAGAAAGGGGATGCTACAGGCCAGTGGATTTGAAATTAAATATTTTTTTTTTAATTTATCATGATGAAGAATCAGTTCAAAGGCCTGCACAAAATCTGCTTGCCTGGGAATATCAGGTCACCTTACTGAGTCCTGTTATTATGGCCAGCCAGCCCCTCCTGATACCTGAAACCCTTTTCCGTCCTTTCACCTATGAGAACCTATGGATAACATCTCAGTATGTGTCAGGCTCACTAAACATGAACTCATTTGTAAAGAAAGAAAAAAGAAGCATATCTGAGGGAATACTGGACACACTGATCTGCAATTAAATCTATGTATGGATTGTCAAAGATTTTATATCTCTTTACGTTTGCTAGAAGTGCAATTTCAAGCATGTGGTTAGGAATATTGATGTATGGAGCAAGAAGACAAAGCTACCATCAGAATATGACTCTGATGACCTAAGCTTTATGCCTAACACTACATGGTAAAAATCTACTTAAATGGCAACAAAGCTCACTCTGTCACAGGTCTGCCATGCTCAGGGTTTGCCTTGGGTTGTGCTGAACTAAATTAAAGGTGATGAAATGTAATCAAGCTTTAATTATCAAACAGGATTGAAAATTATGACAAAATATAAAGGAACTTTAAGGTCTGGCTGATGATAAATGACTATCACAAGGCAAAAGAAATCTCAAATGGTCCTTACTTTGTGTTTTGCACTCATCTTCAGGCCTACTTTCCTCCTGGGTAACACAGAACAGTTTTTGTATTTAAATATGGTTACCATGTGTAAAAAAAATAATTTCAAAAAAAAGAGAAAGAGGTATATAAGTTTTTGCTAAGGGTGTAGCAGAGCTATACCAATATTACATTTTGCCTGCCTGTTAGGTTATTTCAAGACTATTATCTAGAACATTTCTTCATGATCCAAGTAACCTAAACAGACACCTGATTCCTGTGGAAAACTGAGTCATCATGTAGTCAAAAGAACAAGTGCATGGGAAAAGCATCCCATTGAACTATCTATTGGTACAACATTCAAAGCACAGAGCACAGCAGGTGAAATTCTGCCTTCTGCGTGTACTGCAAAGGAAAGAGGGCTGGGGGGCAAGGATATAAGGCATGAGCCCCTGATTACCCACATTGGCTAAGTTACTCACTAGCTCTGTTTTGGTCACTTAGGCAGTTTCTGCACAAATCACTTCTTTTTTTTTTTTTGCAGAAAGCATTTTAGTAGGGCCTTAGTCTTCAGCAGTGTGAATGCAAACAAGACAGTATGCTCAGCACTGGGCTCAGGGTTTTGTTACTTGCCTTCTTACTTAGCAATATCACATAGCCATAGTGCCTTACATTGGATTTAAAAAACAACAGCTGAAAACATAGTCCCTTTTTTTTAAAAAAAAAAAATCTCAACATCACTGGGGCCAGGCTTTTACATCTACAAATTGTTACTTAGGAATTAATTAAAAATATCCACCCAAACTCAAAACTAAAAAAACCACGTATTTCAGATTTAGCAAAAGTTAGTATTTTAGCTCAATTAAAAGGAAAAAGAGAAGGTGAAAAAATCAACTTAAGCAATAAAATAAATGTGAATTTTATCCCTCTGGTGCAAATCAAATTAAACCTTAATTCTCTAACAACCTATCATTTTTCAGTTTCAGTTTCTCACTATGATTTCAGTTTAGAAGTGTAACATTCCAACACATGATCTATTTATGCATCAGTAATTCAGTTAATATACTGCATATGCATCCATCATGTTCACTTTGTACACAATATGTCATACCAGGCTACCTTACTGCTTTCCTGGTCATTACAGATGCGTTACACATCTCCTCTGAAGCCTCAGAAAAACACAGAATCACAGAATGGGTCAGGTTGGAAGGGACCATAGTGGGTCATCTGGTCCAACCTCCCTGCTCAAGCAGGGCCATCCTAAAGCACACGGCACAGGATTGCATCCAGACAGTTCTTGAATATCTCCAGTGAAGGAGACTCTGCAACCTCTCTGGGCAATCTGTTCCACTATGCAGGGACTCGCACAGTGAAGTTTTACCTCATATTCCCTCATATTTCTCTCATGTTCCCTCATATTCCCTCATATTCCCTCATATTCCCTCATATTTCCCTCATATTCCCTCATATTTCCCTCATATTCCTTCATATTTCCCTCATATTCCCACATTTACCTCATTCCCCTCTGAAGGGCAGCACAGTCATGTGAGGTATTGGCAACTCCCAGCTTTGCATCAACAGCAAACTTGCTGAGGAGGCACTTTATCAACTCATCCAAGTTACTGATGAACAAATTAAACAATACTGGGCACAGCACAGAACCCTGAGGGACACCACTGGTGACAGGCCTCCAACTAGAGTCTGTGCCACTGACCACGACTCTCTGGGATCTGCCGCTGACTCAGTCCTCAATCCACCTTACTGTACACTCATCCAATCCCACACTTCTGGAGTTTGCCTGTGAGGATGCTGTGAGAGACAGCGTCAAAAGCCTTGCTGAAGTCAAGGCAGAGAATATCCTCTGCTCTCCCTTTGTTCTGCTCTCCTTTCATCCATCCAGGCAGTTGTTTCATCATAGAAGGCACAACCCCAATCAGGCTGGTCAAACATAGGTTCACCTTTAGTGAATCCACACTGACTACTCTTGATCATCTTGTTGCCTTCCATGTGGCCATGGACAGCCTCCAGAATGAGGTGCTCCATCACCTCTCCAGGGAGTTTCAGAGGAGTATATATCTCCATATGTGAATCATGATCCAGATAGCTGTGTAATCACACAGCTCTAAAGCACACGTGGGAGGTGACACAGCACTGAAGGGATGGAAGAGGATCCCACAGACCATCAGAGCACATCTCCTACTCCTGCAGGCCACTTTTGTACCCATTCCCATTGCTACCGTTCCACCTGTTTAACTTCTGTACCTATTTCTGCTTTCAAACACAGATCCATCTAAGAAAATTTTACATTTTGTTCAATCATTGCAATATTTTTCTAGCTTTTAAGTCTTACTCTTAAAAGTCTAGTATAGATAATACTGCAAAACATTATAATAGGAATATTATTTCTGTTTAAAATAACTAAGCCTTCATGATTTGAAAGAACATTTTCTCTCAGTCCTTGTAGTCCTTGATTGGTCATGATACAAAAACTGAGATGCATGCAACATAGTATTTACCATCACTTAATATGGCAATATTTTTATACCAATTCTCACAGCTAAGTAAGATAATAGTGACATAAAGATTATAAAAACTTGAATCTGAGAGCATCTTAGTTTTGCTTGCACAAAATTTACATCAATTTAGGGTGATTTGTCCTCACAACATTTCAGTTACATAAGAAGAGTAAACTTTTCTATTTCAACTTAAACATGACAAGTCCTTCCATGTCATTTAAGAGTTCAGCACAAAAGTTTCAAAAATCAAGATTTGCCTGTTACAAATACAGTTCTCTTGCAAATTTTACTCAAGTGCCATTCCTCCTTTTCTGTGTTCTTTGGCTTTGTACACACCATTCTTTTCCCCTTTGTTTTCTTGGCACAATTGTCTTTCAAAATTTTAAATGAAGGAATGCATACTTCTTTCCATTTATTTTTCTCCATTCAGAGCTCATAAAAAGTAAATATGCAGAGTCAGCATTTTAAAATGAAAAAAATTATGTCAGTCATCTAAAATACACATAATTTTAAACAATTAGGTGTGACAATAGAGCTACTATTTCATAATTCCTTTCTGCTTTATAGAAAGGCAGAATCAGTGTACAGTACAAAACTCTGCTTTATATAACATAGATATCTATGAAAAACACCTCTGGCACTTTAAAGCACACTGTTCATTAGCTGATTTCAGGGTTTCCTCAAGTGATTATATAAAGGACCATCAAATACAAAATGATGGTGGCAGAATAATATGAAGCAGGATAAAATGCTTAAAACTGGTGACATCTTTAACTTGAAACACCTGACTGTACAAAATATCTTCCTCTTCACATAAATGTTCCTTGTGTCTACGTAATACAAATATAAATGTAAAAAGACAAGACTATTTTAGGAATTACCCATACAAGCCCTTTTTCATTGGAGTCTATGCTTCACATTTACACCCACATGCTTTGTGTAAAATGTAACCAAATTAAATTCCTGGAGACAATCCATTTTACAATAATGAAAGGAGAAATCATAACTGAGACATCATCTTTAAAAAAAAAAAAAAGGAAGTAACTCTCCCCCCAAATTACAATATGAAGAGCTTTATGGCATTGATTGTATCTAAACTGATGGATACTCTTTAGGTTATCATGTTTCTAAGGTTTTGTGAAAGATATTGGTTGAGACATTTGTCAAAAACTGCCTCAGAAACCTGAAACTTCCTTATTGTTTATGTATCTATGCTGCAAACCACCATCCTTCGATCCATTCCTCCCCCCTGCATCTTGTCCAGAATATATTTGGAGTAGAGTTTAGGCTAAACAAAAAGGCTGACAGGCTTTTCCAATGGCAGACAAAGCAGCATTTAGTACTGACTGAGTTCATTGACAAAAAGGGTACCTGTAGTGTAACAAACCTTCTAAAAAGTTGTCAGTCTTACCAGAAAAGTGTAGGCATGTTTATGTTCACGTCTGACCACGATAATTTAAAGAAGTCACAGAAAAATAGGAAAGGTTATTTGGTGACATGAGGGATCAGTTTCCTTATTTGTTATTCCTGCTTTTATTTCATGCATCTCCAGCTATCCCAAGAGGAAACCAATGTGATCTCAAAGAAACACTCAGGCATTGGTATATCATTACTCTGTAGCTCAGCTACACAAGGATTCAGTTACCATATTTACATGGTTGGGGTTTCTTAAGGGAACCATTGTAGCTGAATATGACTTCTGTAGAAATTTGTGTGAAGTTAATATTGTTAATAGAAATATAGCCTGGGAATATTATATTAAATTATCAATTCCTTCTGGGAAAGGAGTCAGATAAATATCTGTCCAACATTACTTCAGCAACAATTACCATCTGAAAGGGTACAGTTGTATTATCTAGCACTCCAGTGGATAAATTACAAAGACAGTCTTAGAAATTTTATCTGGTAGTGAAAAATAACACAGTCCTAGTTTTGAAGCAGTGTACCCTAGCATTCTTATGCAACTGAGGTTTTCTTTCCGTTTTTATCACTTTAGATAAAATTAAGACTTGACAAAGAAAAACACTATCACTACCAGTGATGACACACAAGGAAAAAATACATAGAAAACAATATGACAGATTGAGAGGGAGGAAGATTATGAATAATAGTGAATATGAATGAATAAACACAGCAATAGATCCTCCATAGGCTTGCATATCTTACACAAACAAAACCAAAGAAAGGTTTTTTCTTTTTATTATGGCAGGTATATAATGGGATATAATGCATATCTCTCATATATCCCCAGAAGCTCACACAGTCAATGGTACCACAGCTCCAGAAAGTCACATAGTACTATTCATGAGAGCACCAACAAATCTGCTTTTCATTAACAGCAGAAAACAGTGATCCTACTGAGTCAGTCCTGGTAGTTCATCTGCTTCAGC
The DNA here is from genome assembly GCF_000695815.1 of Acanthisitta chloris. Classification (NCBI taxonomy): domain Eukaryota; kingdom Metazoa; phylum Chordata; class Aves; order Passeriformes; family Acanthisittidae; genus Acanthisitta; species Acanthisitta chloris. The sequence continues at coordinate 34,605 of NW_008679795.1, read as the reverse complement.
CAAGGGCCTGAGGTGGTATCTCCACTTCTCTCCTTGTCCTGCCATCATTCACCCCTATATCGCAGCTCACTGGGATCTCTAGGATCCTTAAGGCTTCTAGTTGTTACTGTCATTGAAAGGCAGAGACAATTTAACGATCACTGAAAATGCTGGAGGAACTGGATGTCAGATGACTGGAGAAAACTGGGTCCCTGGCAATCATAGTATGTGGTGACATTCTCCAGCACATGGCAGAGCAAGTATTCCAAGGGAAGGGCCATCTCCCTGGCAGGGAACTCTTGATCCCTTTTGTCCCCAGGTGCCCCACACATATTCCCACTTCACCAGCAGTCTGTTCTCTGCTCAGATGCTTTCTTTCAGAAAAGCAATTTTTAAAGATATGCTTTTGACCACACTGATATGTATGCACACACTCAGTTTAACAACACTTAAGATTTTTCTCCCTCTGTCAAATGGGACTGAATTCTGGATTTATAGAGCCCGGACACTGATAGAGAGGAGGGATTGCATTCTGACAGACAGGTTGAGTAAGATTCTTTCTTTGGGAAACAGGCTTAACAATATTAAGAGAAAGGACAGAGAGCGTGACACAAATTTTGGGACCGACGAGGTCCAGCAGGGCCAATGGTTTCGTAGTGATAACAATATTAAGAGAAAGGACAGAGAGTGTGACACAAATTCTGGGACCGACGAGGCCCAGCAGGGCCAATGGTTTCGTAGTGGAAAGCTAGTGCCAGGCAGAACTGAGTAAAGAAACCAGACAAAGTTTTGTCTTTGCTGAAATCACAACAGAGAGAAACTGTCCCATTGATTCATTATATATCCAGCTATCATTAGACAGACAGCTCAGCACCTGTAAGCTGGCCAGTGTTAGTGACATGCTGCTGAGGCTGGCTGCTTCTTAGGAAAAATTCTGTGACCTGTGCTGTGCACAGTGCTACAATACAACAGAACTCACTTTAAATCTGTTTCCATGATTGTCAATATCCTGTTTCTTGCAATATAGTTATAAGTGACCCAGAATAGAAAGCAAGACATTCAGACTGGAAGGAAATGCAAACTCTTGATGATCAGTATATCTACACTCATGAATCTTACGTGTGTGGTTCTGATTCATACCAACCCATAGCTGTATGATCACCTTAGACTCTGTGTGTGGTTCTGATTCATACCAACCCACAGCTGCATGATCACCTTAGGCTCAGTCGAACAAAGAAATTTCTTTAGTGAGTAAGCATAGAAAGAATTAAAATTGTAGTGCAGCTTTGGGTGCCACAATAGAACATGAGTAAGCATAGAAAGAATTAAAATTGCAGTGCAGCTTTGGGTGCCATAATAGAACTAAAATATAAAGCTATTAAAGAGCATCCAAAGGAAGGCTACAAAGACAGTGAAGGCACAGAGGGGAACCCATATGAGAAGCAGCTGAGGTCACTTGGTCTGTTCAGCCTGGAGAAGTGGAGACTGAGGGGAGATCTTGCTGTGGTCTACAGCTTGCTCACCAGAGAGAAGTGGAGACTGAGGGGAGATCTCACTGTGGTCTACAGCTTGCTCACCAGGTGAAGTGGAGGGACAGACACTCATCTCTGCTCTCTGGTGAACAGTGACAGGACCTGAGGGAATGGTATGAATCTGTGTCAGGGGACGCTCAGGTTGGATAGTAGGAAAAAGTTTTTCACTCAGAGAGTGGCTGGGCACTGGAATAATCTCCCCAGGGCAGTGCTCACAGCACTAAGCCTGAGAAAGCTCAAAAAGCCAGGTGAAGTGGAGGGACAGACACTCATCTCTGCTCTCTGGTGAACAGTGACAGGACCTGAGGGAATGGTATGAATCTGTGTCAGGGGACGCTCAGGTTGGATAGTAGGAAAAAGTTTTTCACTCAGAGAGTGGCTGGGCACTGGAATAATCTCCCCAGGGCAGTGCTCACAGCACTAAGCCTGAGAAAGCTCAAAAAGCATTTGTACTACACTCTCAGACACATGATTCTTGAGGGCATTTGTACTACACTCTCAGACACATGGTGTGATTCTTGAGGCTATCCTGTACAGTGCCAGGAATTGGACTTGATGATCCTTGTGGGTTCCTTCCAACTCAGGATATTCTATGCTACCTTATTCTTCCTTTCTAGCAAACTCTACCAAAAAAACCCACCCCTTTGGTATGCACAAAAAAATTTGGTGCAAAAGAACAATAATGAACTGAACACTGTAATCTACATTGTCACTACTCTTCATAACTATCAAACAATACTACCTTCTCAAATTACTGGTTTTAGAGTCTATCCTACATATTCTCAACTGAGCTTTTCTTTGTAACTGGAATAAAAACTTTTTTTTTTTTTAAATTAAGAAAAACTGATTTTTCTTTCCCCAGAAGTTGATCAAATATGAGTGGTTCACTTTCTTGGTACAGTAGGAACATTAAAACAAGGCTATAGTAAGAAAGATAAAACAATGTAGCTACAGGATGGACATTTTTTGAATCATTGTGAAAGATTAATGATAGTTATAAAAAGCAAAGCTTACTAATCTGTTAAGTGACAGACAGCAGCAAATAAAAAAGCAGATTCAGGACTATTAACATGTATAATTATATTCAGTCATTCCTTTTAAAATTGCTTAAAGCTCAGCTGGATTTAATATTTCCTTCAATCAACAACATGCAGGATGTGCGGAAGAATAAATTATGATTAAAATACAGACAATATGAAGCAAGGAGATGTAGACTATTAATTTAATTCATGACATTTTCAACACCACTTTTATGAAACTCATGGATTTTATTCAAATGGACTTTATAGAGCTTTTGAAGTAAGCAGTCTTTGAAGTTCCTACTTTATTTGTTGTTACACTTATCATGAAATGTCAAAGAAAAATGGTTTATTACTATCAGAGGTGCTTTATTACTCATTATAGGGGGATTATCAAAATGAGAATCTCCATTCAAGAACAGATTTATCAGGGCATAAATTTTGCACATTATTTTGATAATAAAAATTGGTATTGTAATTATCCATTTTCCCCAGATATTTCCTCTGAAGGAATAAAAGCTGACAAAAACTCCACCACCTCATAAAAGTTTGACTCAGACTACACTCATTTTTCCTGCATGATGAGGCATACAAATAGTTTAAAAAAGGCTTGAGATTCACATATTCATTATCTGTGAAGTAGTCTGTGTTATTATATGAGGTTCACTAAATTTACAGTAACATTTTGAATTCAAAACATGCTTACTGTCCCTATTAGGAGGAGTTTGAATTGTTTTCATAGTATGATAGCTAAAAGAGTCAATTAAAAAAAAATAACAAAATCTAGCTAATTATCTGTTTAGGCAAAAATGTTCTATTTCTAGAGTGGTTTAGGATAGGAAATATTGGAAAGAAAGTAGTTGCCACTATTCTTGAAAGGGTATTTTATACTTCACTTTTGCTTCAGCAGCAAATAATAGGGATGTAGTATTCATTTTCTGTCCAAGGTTGATATATCATTATTAGGACAGAAAAATAAAGACGATGCCCAAGAATTTGCATAGCATTCTCAGTTTGGATTAAAAATTGAATTCTGAATCACATTTTACTAGCTGCCTTATATCAAGAGTATATTTTGGACTGATAGGTATGGTTTAAATGCATGCCTAAGCACAGAGGACAGTACATGTGTACTCTAGATGTACTCCTATAAAATTATACAGCTAATACTGCTGGTCCAATATAGTGCAGCTAAAATAACAAAATCTAGCTAATTATCTGTTTAGGCAAAAATGTTCTATTTCTAGAGTGGTTTAGGATAGGAAATATTGGAAAGAAAGTAGTTGCCACTATTCTTGAAAGGGTATTTTATACTTCACTTTTGCTTCAGCAGCAAATAATAGGGATGTAGTATTCATTTTCTGTCCAAGGTTGATATATCATTATTAGGACAGAAAAATAAGGACGATGCCCAAGAATTTGCATAGCATTCTCAGTTTGGATTAAAAATTGAATTCTGAATCACATTTTACTAGCTGCCTTATATCAAGAGTATATTTTGGACTGATAGGTATGGTTTAAATGCATGCCTAAGCACAGAGGACAGTACATGTGTACTCTAGATGTACTCCTATAAAATTATACCGCTAATACTGCTAGTCCAATATAGTGCAGCCTCTCACAGCACTGAAGTGGTGGGAAGGTGGAGGTGAAGAGGGGGGAAGCCCTTAATAACCTGGAAATATGTACCTTTTAAGTGGAATTCTGCTTCTGCAGAAAAAAAGAAAATAAAAGGTACTTCAGTAGGATTTCTGAACTTTGCTCAGCCTGGGCACAACTATATTCTGCTGAAAAGTTGTATCATTAAATAAAGCATTATGTAACATGCTACTGTTTGCTCCTTAACAGAATACTTACCCTTCTCTTCCCAAATGAATGTTTATGTCTTAGCTATCTTTAGGAAGAGCATTTCATGGCTATTTTCCCAAATGAATGTTTATGTCTTAGCTTTCTTTAGGGAGAGCATTTCATGGCTATGGAGTTTGCACTTTATATATGTCTGTCTACGCTCTTTGTTTATTGAAGCTTCTTAGATACAGGCAGAAAAATGAGATTAACTCCCTGCTCAGTTTTTTCTAAGAATGGATGCACATCAGGATGAGAAGGGAATGTCTGAAGGCACCTACTGAAGTGGATGTAATACATTTGAATGTTTAAACATCATAAGAGGATTGGATGTTTCCATTAACAGGGAAAGCTGTAGGAGTGCCTTTTATCTGCTAATGTCCCAGACTTGTAATGGATCACCTCTCACATCACAAGAGAAACACCTTTCAATGACTCCTTACAGCAAAAAAATACCCCAACAACCAACAAACCAAACAAAACCCCAGAAACAAAACTCTAAAATTGCTTCCCAGTCCCTTTCAAAATCCAGTATGCTGGGTCCATACCCATACCCATACCCAGACCCTGCAGCCTTTTGCCATTCTTGAATAGGAGCTTCAGTAGGAGAGTTTCAGAAGTGAGAAGAAAGTCCATATCTTAAAATTTATTGAAGAAGAAAAGAAGAAGAAACTTGAAACATTCAGAAAGCCTCTTTAAAGCCTGGCCAAACCTTGAGTCTCAATCCTTAGAAAAATATGTGGGCAACTAGAAAATAGTTTTGTAATTCCAAGATTTTTTTAAATGATAGCTGAAGAACGTAAAAGTAGACTCCTAAATTATACACGGAATATTTATGGCTGTTACAGAGCACATTTCATAAATGATTGTTTGGTGCCTCTCACTGAGCTTAGAATGAGAATGTGACCATGATGAGCACAGAAACTATTTCAGAATGCCTCTCTGTGACACTGACTGCGTAAAACAGAGTTGGAAGGAGCCTGAACCAATTGGTGCTTGCCAGCTACTGTTCCCTTCTGAGGACAGAACCCCTCCAACATCCTCCTTCCAAAAGCTTATCAAAAGTCAGTATGTTCATAGAAACTACTGATTGATGAGGTTTTGTTATCTTTCTTTAATTATAATTTTATACAATAAAAAAGGGCATAGGTCTAGTCAGTCTTGATTCTCGTAAGGAGACTACATGGCATCTAAGTGTTTTAGGTCCTCT
>NW_008679795.1:0-28983 GCF_000695815.1 Acanthisitta chloris | reverse complement strand
TCAAAAGGGGCTCAGTCCCAGTTCTCACTGAAAATCTGTGGAAGTTTAGTGCTTACATCAGTCAGATATTTTATAAATATTTACCATTGATTTTAGTTATGAAAATAAATACTACGTTGCATAAACCAGATTCAGAAAGCAGATAGTTTCATTCTTCTAGGCCAAATGGATGTCAGTCATTACGAACAATAGCTCTATGGCCTCTTTTGGCTTGAAATAAAAGAAACATTCTGGAGTTGTTTCTAATTAGAACACCATACGTTAACTGCACTGCTGACAGCCTTGCAGATTTACAGGGCCTTCCATACTGAGAATGGTGATGAAGGTGGAGGAAAGTATGTGTTACAGTAAAGACAACCAATAATGATTTTTAAATTGCCAGAAATAAAACCCTTCTGTAGGAAAATATTCTGAGATGTACCATGGGCTTGCACTAAAAGTCCCAGTGAAATCAACAGTAATATTTGTGCCACAGTGCACACAAAAACCCCCCAAGGTTGCCTTAAGTAGATGCATGAAAAACAAGCACATGGATGTGGTGAGTGAGTGTATATGTATTTTGTGTTGTGAAACTTGTAACTTGATTTGGATCAAGGTTTGACCTCTAAAGTTTCAGATGGCTCATTACAAAGTCAGCAAAATCTGAGCAGAGATTCTCCCAACAAGATGGGGTATGCAATTTGGGTCCAAATCTATAACCCTCTTTATATTTAGTGCTGATCTTCAGACAAATAAATCTGTATCTTCCAACCCCACTGCCTGAAATTTCTCTGGGGACAGGGAATAGGAAGGAAAACAAACATCCCAAATGCAAAGTCACAAAGCACTCGGGAGACTTTCAGTTGAAACTTTAGCAAGCATGTTGTTTGCAAACATTTACTTTTGCCATATGCAAAAATGATAGGTTTTGGTAAATGAACTCTGAAACTAAAAATTGAGTTGAAATGTGAGTAAATGGAATTTTAGATCATGTTTGTTATCCACTAAATAATTCATTGTTTCATTTTATACATGCAGTCTTTAATTAACTTACTGACTCAGAGGCATGATACTACTAATCCATTCATTTCCCCAAGCCCGCTGAAAAGTATAAAACATGTGTGGGCACAAGCAAAGACTGGGAGATTATTAAGAAGGATTTTTTAATCAGAAAACCTCAGGACAGCAGGATCCTCTTCTCCCAGCTATGAAGACCAGATTGAGGAGTGATTGATAACACCTGTTAACTACTGCCTTTTTCCTGAAGCTGTTGTGTCATAAGTCGGTACAACTATTTTTTTCAAACACTAGTCACAATAGCACAAACTGGATAATAATGACTCTGAGCAATATGTTTCTTTTTAATTAGCTGTATGTATCAAACCCCCAACTTCCGCCTGACTGGAAAATATATTTGGTAAAACAGACAATAGATTTGGATAACATCTGAAAAGGATATATTATCATTACAAACCTATTGTGTCTTCCCTATCTGCAAAAATACCCAACCTCTTCTCTTAGATGACCCTCTACTTACTTATGTTCTGTTTTGCTCTACAGATGCCTTTGTGCCTCCCTCTTTGGGGAAGGACAGCTTTTTTCACCATTGAAATACAGAACAAAGGGCTTCCAATAGCAGTCAACTATATAGCAGCACATAAAAATGAAATACTAAATGAAGTATTGTGAATAAATAAATAACTATTATAACACCACTCCAGTAGCCAATTATTTTACTTTTCTCTGTTTCAGATAGGGTAGTTCATTTTGCTTGAATGTCTCCTTTCACCATTTTGTACAGATCAATTATTTTACTTTTCTCTGTTTCAGACGGGGTAGTTCATTTTGCTTGAATGTCTCTTTTCACCATTTTGTACAGAACTAAATTTCACTCATGCTTGTATTGCTTTTGCTAAGCAATAGAAATGTATCAATAACTGTTTTCTGTGGACATACACTATAGGACTTGGAGACAGATGTAATTCCTCCATTCCTCTCCCTTGATCTACATAATTAAGTATCAGACTAGAAAATCCCTTCGGTCCGCTCATTATTCCAGTCTATTTAATACCAGCATATCACTCTGGGATAGGCTACTGTGCTCTTACAGGCCTTAAAATGTATAGGTTCAAAGCTTTACAAAGTAACTGAAGTTGTGACCTCCTTCTTGGGGGAAGGGAAAAGGCATTAAAGGAAGGATAATTCAGAGAAATGTGGCTTAAGTGCAGCACTAGAGCTATAACCCCTGAAGTTATTTAAACCTTTGTCTTTTACCACAAAGCCCCTGCTGGGTGAAATCTCCAGTTGGCCTAAAAGACTTAATCACCTCTGGCTGGATGAGTATTAGCAGTTCATTTGCATAAGTACTTGTCATTATCATTAAGTGTGTTTGCTTTCAGATATATTTAAGTCCACATTAACTCCTTCTTGCTTGACATTAGGATCTCTCAAATTGGCAAAGGCTGCATTGTATTTTCTCTGAATCAGTCTCCTACTTGAGACATATCTAGGACAACTGTACTACTCATCAAAGGAAAACAATTCCATCTACTGCATGAAAAAATACAAGAGACATAATTTCCATACAAAGTCAAGATGTGTTCACAGAGAAATGCAGACTCTAAAGCATAAAACAGTAATAGTAAATGGGGTAGAGTAGCCAAGCTGCCAAAACACCTCTGGCTGGGTCTCATAGCTCTACACAGTGTTGACCACTGCTCTTCAATTCATCAAGATTTAGGTAGCTGCAATGAGGAAAATTTTAAGTGCCTGCCACTCAGTGTAATGCCAAACCCTAAGCGTAAGCACCCAGTCACTGTGCAAGACTTACCAGGGAAACTCAGGAAGTTCCAATATCCTGGTAAATTTGATTTACTATATGGGCTTACATTCCCCCGTCATATAGGATGAGTGAACAGCTGAGCATACTTGCTTCTCTTCTTTATTGCCTTGGCTTCATGCACCCCATCATGGAAAAAATCCTTTACTGTGAGGGGGATAAGGCACTGCAACAGGTTGCTGAGACAAGTACCTTTACTGTGAGGGTGATAAGGCACTGTAACAGGTTGCTCAGACAAGTGGTAGAGTATTCAAGGGCAGGGTGGATGGAGCTTTGAGAAACCTGGTCTTGTGAAAGATGTCCCTGCCCATAGGAGGGACTTATAATTAGATGACATTTAAGGTCTCTTCTAACCCAGTCCATTCTATGATTCTATGGACACTGTGAAGAGGTGACACCTCAGGAAGAATGATCACAGAACTGCTAGCAGAACCACAGTGCTACTGTCTAAGGCTGGCAATCCACCCCTCCTCCGAAGTTTGAGGAACTCCTTGGTAATCTTGGGGATGGACCTTATCAAGCATCTCCCTCCTATTTTCCCAGAATATGAATGTTTTTGACTTTTGAAGACAAAGACAACTGCCCTTGTGAGACAAGGGCACTGAAGCCTAGGGAATGGAAGATGCTCCACGAGACAGGGACAGACATTCTTTACCTGTTGGTTATAGTAAATAACCAGGAAGAGAGCGCTCCACGAGACAGGGACAGACATTCTTCACCTGTTGGTTACAGTAAATAACCAGGAAGAGAGACCTGCCTCTAATGCTTACTTTCTCAACTTCTACATATTTTAAATTGGTGAAAACAGAAGTAATCTGGAGATCTAGAACTGAAATGCAGAACCTTTCATGAACATGAAATATCCGATAAGCTGAAGAATCACTTCCCTTTTGCCTGGTCTCCTTCAGGGCATGTGACTATTTTGGAGAACATCCATCTTGAAAAACTTATTACTCTGGATAGAGCACATTTTAAGAAGCTGGGGACAAAGGTTTTAACTGAAAGAGAAACCAAACCTTGGTGTTCCACTGCCTGGTAAAGCAGCCTAACTATTAAGGTACTGATTTGGAACTTAAGGACTATTAACAGTGGCTTTACTTTAAAAACATTTAAACCTCATTTTAAAACAAAGTACCCACAAATTATTTAAAACAAATATTTTGTAACCATTTTATATGAAACCATTTTCATCTAGCATGTTCCAGAAACGTTCAGAGTTTACAAATCTGATGGGTATTTAGGTAAATCTGTGTAGTTTCTGATTTAGTTTTGCAGAAAGAGGCTTGGGTCAGTTCTAAGCCTGCCACGTGATATTTAACTAATTAACTGACAAGAACATACCAGAAACTTTAAACAGCTCTAAACATTTCTTATCCAACATATGAGTGGGCTTCTTGGACCATAATTTTTACTTCAGATTTCAAACCCCCAGATCCTGTTTCCTAAATAACTGTTCACGCTTCCTTGCTCTCCTCTGACAATGAGGAGAGTAGTGCAAGGTCTGTTCCTGTAATGTACACTAAGTAACATTTTGGAATGTTTCTTCATACCTCCTTAAGTCAGTGGTAAAAATATTCCTTACTGATTCCTGAAAACTCGGATTACAACAACCTGCTCTGATTGTTAACTCAGGGAGTTTTCCTTTCTGTGGCAGTGACAAAACATGTGGTAATGACAGCCTCAGGCTTCTCCACATAGAAGTTAGTCTACAAACATCTTGAAAACCTTTCTTGCATTTTCATAGCATGAGACTCTAGGCAAAAAGACTAATATGATCTGCTGTTATATCAAACTAACATATTATATATTCAGGTCACATTAATAATTAATATCCTACATATGGTATAAAATACACATTTTTGCACCTATTCTTTTTCTTGAGAATAACATATGTGGACTGCATTTTGCATACAGCTTTATTTATATTTTCATTAAACTACACATCAACACATGTTTATGCACTGGGAATGGATGCTTTCAATAAAAATTGATTTTTAACTCATTGTTTTCTACATTCTCACTATTAGAATTCTTAGAACAAGAGGAATCACACTCCTTAATAACATATCTTCTTTTTTTTAATATCTGTTCCTCTCTGCTGTGACATTCATCACAGAAACTAAAGTTCTAGGCCAAAGGAAAACAGACTTGTTTCAAAATCTTAAATGGATAAAGTAAACAAAGTGAATAACATTTGCTAGAAAGCTATGAAGTAGAATTATAATCTTTGGAGGAATTTTATCAGTGTCTGAGTAGGGTACAACATTGTTTGGCAAGTTTTCACATACTTATTTCCAAAATGGATGAGTAAAGTCCTCACCTCTTGCAATATTTTCCTACCAGCAGAAAGTCAGAATTACTGCTTACGTTAATGTGGACTAGGTCACACATGCTTTCAACAATTCATATTAAATTCACGCTATCTCTGCATGTACTTGTGATAAGCTTGCAAAACTGTAAACAACATTCATCAGTATATTCACAACTAAAATTCATTTTGCATCTTTTCCACTAACCCTCTGTTTCAAGCATCTCATAGAAATAATTTCCTGATAATGTAGAATTGTCAGTCATATTTCCCAAATTTTAATGTCAGGCACCGTCACCTCACTTTCTGAAAATACCACAAAAAATAATTTAAAGCAAATAGGATTTAACATTTATAAATCTAAAAAGAATGTAATTAAAAATAACACTGGGCCAGACAACTTGCCAGCCCTAAGTAACTTTGGTAACTGAGATAGCATGAATATTTCTACTTCCATCACTGTTCACAACACAAACAGACCCTGAACAGAAACCTGTGCAATACTGACACAAGAACCTCCTGAAGCATTTCTTACTTAGGGACTGAGAGCAATTTTGCAGCTAAACATTTGGTTTTTAAGCTCTATCTGAGAATGAACAAGGTATGATAGCGTATTGTGTCTGCCACCTGAATGTGCTCTAAACTAGTCAAAGAACTATAAATGTGTGTTTTATAAAATATTTCCTATTAAAATAGTTTTTACAAATTTGAAAATATGAAAGAAACACATTTTTCTTTTGTAATATGAAGGGTATGTTTGCTGAATCTACGTCTATCTGAAAGGCAGCAGTGTATTTGAAGCCATGATATTCTGATTAGAAGGCAGGTAAATTTAAATATTTCTGTTTGTTTGTTTTAATTCAATTTCATTTTACAAGAAGGAGACTCAGCATATTGCTACTTACAGACACTTCCATTTGGGAGGCAGACACTTTGCTTGCTGGATTCAATTCTTATTCTATTTCCTGCAGATGCGATTGATAAAAGACAGAGCTAATATTAAAAAATATACATTACCACAGATATATATTTGCCTTGAACTCAATGTCACCTCACCCTACAGCTCTCTATATACAGGTAAACATCCTAAAACACAAAGCACAAGACAGTGTAAAGTTCAAGTGCATTTTTTGCCTGATCCCTGTAGTCATTAGGCTAAGTGCCTTGGACAGGAAAATTCTAAGCTATGAATTGTATTAATTGCCAATAAGTTTCTTCCCAGAATGCTTATGCACTTCAGTCTCTTCACAAGTTAAGCACTTCAGGATAATAATTAAAAAAGCTATTTTCTAGACAACAATGCTAAAATAAAAATAAAAACAAAGCACCATTAAGTAGATGGGTTTTTACCTAATAGCAGTTAACTCCAGTCATTAGGTAAACTATATTAATGCATATTACTCCTTATGTCAATAATTTAATATTCCACAAAATAATTTACACAAACACAGATAAGGATTTAAAAAAATAGAAGGAGGAATTAATCTAATGCTCCCAGAGTCAATAAAATAGTCCTGTGAAGGCAGTTCCAGTTGCTACTCACACAACACAAGAGAAATGGGCTAGGGTAGTCATGCCTGGATTTCCAGAGAGAGAAGGGAGCTTTAGTTCTCCATAATTGGCATCACCAAGTGCCACAAGTCATAGTGACAACTGCCAAGTTTATGAATTAGGACCTGGAATTAAGTCCCCCAGATATGGATCTTACTGCCATTAAATATAAAATTTATATTCCTAAGTACTGATGATATGTGCCATTAGATATCAAGTTTAGATTCATAAATGATAATGACTTACATGGAATAATTAATACCAGTGAAAGCCCAGGTCTGTAAACCTTTCCATGCTGTCTACAAAAATTCTCAGAATAAATGAAAATTAATGCTATGTTCTCTGTTTTCTGACTCACAGTGTGGTATGGTAATGGCTTTTATTTTTTCTTACAAGCACTGCATGATAGCTTAGGCTGGAGTGATCCTGCAGCTGTAAATTACCTTAGTTACTGTCTTTCTAAGTTAAAGTGATAGCTGTCTTGCAATATATTTACAAAACCATGATATATTTATCAAGAGAACAATTAAGAGAAATACCACAATTGCAGCTCGTGCAGAACTGGATAATCTCCTGGAAAAACTGGCTACTCATGGCTTGGATGGGTGTACTTGTCACTGGGTAAATACTGGCTGGATGGACAGGCCTAGAGAGTGGTGGTGAATAGAGCTACACTTAGCTAGTGGCTGATCACAAGTGGTATTCCCTAGGGCTCAGTTTTGGGGATATTCTGTTTAATAGCTTTATCAAAGATCTGGATGACAGGATCAAGCACTCCCTCAGTCAGTCTGCAGGTGTCACTTATTTGGGCAGGAGTGTCGACCTGCTGGAGGGCAGGAAGACTATACAGAGGGATCTGGGCAGGCTGGATCCATGGGCTGAGGCCAGTGGCATGAGGTTCAATAAGGCCAAGTGACAGGTCCTGCACTTGGCTCATAACAATATCCCCTGCAGTGCTACAGGCTGTGGGAAGACTGGCTGGAAAGCTGTATGGTGGGAAAGGACCTGGGGGTGTTGGTCATCAGCAGCTGAACATGAACCAGCAGTGTGCCCAGATGGCCATGAAGGTTAATGGCATCCTGGCTTGTATCAGAAATAGTGTGGCCAGCATGACCAGGGAAGTGATCATTCCCCCTGTACTGGGCACTGGTGAGGCTGAACAACAAGAAAAACATTGAATGTGCCCAGAAAAGGACTATGGAGCTGTGGTAGGGTCTGGAGCACAAGTCTGATGAGGAGCGGCAGAGGGAGCTGGGGGTGTTCAGCCTGGAGAAAAGGAGACTCAGGTGAGACCTTATTGCTCTACAACTCCCTGAAAGGAGGTTGTAGCCAGGTGGGGGTTGGCCTCTTCTCCCAGGTAAGAAGTGATTGGAAGAGATCAAATGGCCTCAGGTTACACTAGGGGAGGTTTAGACTGCATATTAGGAAAAATTTCTACGTGGAAAAGGTTGTAAAGCATTGGAATGGGCTGCCCAGGAAAGTGGAGTCACTGTCCCTGGGGGTATTTAAAATACATGTGGATGTGGCATTTAGGGACATGGTTTAGTGGTGAACTTGGCAGTGCTGGGTTAATGGTTGCATTTGATGATCTTAGAGGTCTTTGCCAATCGAAAGCATTTTATGATTCTATTCTAATCTCTATTCTAATCTAAGGGAAGAAATAAATCTCACACTTCCTGCAAATACCTATTTCTGCTCTTTAATATCATTCTGATTGCTCAAGCTTAAACTGAAACTTGGGGACTTTTTATTAAGGGCACCATGAGGAAAAGGTATGCACTGATCAAAATATCTCAGTTTGCAAATTCTGACCCTTTCATTCCAGCTCGTGCTAAAGTGCTGCAAATGACCACACCAGCAAAACTACTGAAAACCTCTACTGTTTCTTTCCACTTGAAAGCTTTTTCAGAGGTGTGTAATTCCTTCAGTTTCTTTAATTAAAAAAGTCTATTAATCATACCAACACTATAATCCTCACTTTGCCAGACTCCTGAGTTTCAACAGTTAGTTTTAATTGTTTTTCAGCCATGTTTCCTTGAGTGTGCATTAAGGTACAAATAAATTTCTTATGCAGCAGGGACTTTTCCATTGCAATTACATTGTTTTATTTAATTATTCTTTTAAGGTCATCTAATAGTGAGTGAAAAGGGAAGGCCACTTTTCATCCATTTATTTGATGTTTCTGCCTCATTTATTAGTATAAAATAGAGAATTAGTATATTGTGGCCTAAGCATGATCTAAATGTCTGTTCATTCTCATTCTTTCTTTGAAATAACGACTTTCATTTATTTGTCTTCTATTTTAGGCATGTCCCAAATAATGCACATCTTGGTAACCCCTCAAGTTCTCCATCCAGTAATTAAAGTTTTGGCTTTTAAAGTAGCTGAACATGCTGTGCAGAGTCGACACAAAGTGCAACAGACAGGTTTTAGAACAAAAGGAAATGGCACCATATTGATCATAAAAGGTAGTTCTTTCACTCTTTTTTACTGGTGGAAAAAATGAACACAGCATAATGTTATCTCCTGACCTACTTGTGACTTTTCCTGTAAAACTTGTAAATGAAAGAAGACTTAATTTCTCTGATGCAAAACAGATATTGTGATGTTTGAATCCAAGGGACTGGAAGAATAAATACAGGTGTGTATTAAAATTCAGAGGAACGTGCTTGTCTGGGAACCTACATCTTCCTCTTCCTTAGTGCTACATCTTGCACTCAGCTTTGCATGTCAGATTTTCCACAGCACAATGACACTTCAAAGCAGCACTTGTCTCTGCTCAAGTAATGTGATGGCAGAATTACAGGGATGATCCACAATCTGGTGTAAACCAGAGCTCATTAAAACTAAGAACATTCTTCATAAATTTAAGGTGAAAAGATATCTTTTATCAGGCTTTAAAATTTGCATTAGTTTTACAGGAAGGCAGCATCTGAGCTGTTAAGCAAGATGGTAGCTGTTTGGACATACATGATAACATTCTCTGACCCTGCTTCTACTAACACATGTGGAACCATGTGTACGACCGTGCCTCCATCTCATGGCAATATTGAGAAAATAGCCCCACACAAACTGATGACTGTCACAAGAGGTGATGCTATAGAACTTAAAGTTGTATCTAAAGTGATTGCCACTAAGAGTAACTGGTCAAAGAAACCATAAATGGAAAAGCAAATCTTCCTGTAGTTCTGAGCAAGGCACAGTGATTTGGCTCAAGATGAAGTTATTGAAGCATCACTCAGAAATATTCTAGCTACTGTTACCTGCAAAGAAGTGAGCAAGCAAAAAATTCACCATGGTATATTAAAATTCAAAGAAGGGAAGAACATAATAATATGGAATCTTGTTACAAGTAAATAGAAAAGAGCTAATTAGATAATACCCTTTTAAAGGGCATGGAACTTATCTGAAAACATCACATTATAATGTCAGGGGATAGCAGGTATTAATCATAAGAATTAATCTTCAAAAACCCACCACATAAAATCAAAACCAAAAAGCCAAACCAATGAAAAATCTAGAATAATCAGACACAGTGCCCAGTAAAAGTAAGAAGTCATGCTTCTGAATTAAGAGTATGGAAATCAAAAGCAAGGAAAACAGAGAATGAATACTATGTGGCCAGTTAGATTTCAAATCAGAGGCAGACCAAAAAGGTTTTGAGAAATATATTTGCTAAGCTCATAAAAAATGCCTATAAAAGCCTGTTCTAATATATTAGGACCAATAAGCAGGCAAGGGCCTGTGAGGTTAAGAGACGTCAGAAAAAGCCTAAATAGCCTTTTTGTGCCTATCACCACAGAAAAACAGATATATTTTCACAATTACAACTTTCTTAATATAGGAAAAGGTGACAAAATGGTCTTAAACAAAAGTGTCAACAGAAGTGGTTTTAAGCAAAAAAAAAATCAGCTAGTTGTATGGATTCAATGGTGCTCATTGACTATTACTAAGGGAACTTTGAAATATGATTTTGAAACTACTGTGTGTTACATTTCACCTCTTTTAAAAATCAGGCTCACACAGAACAGCTGAGGCAGGAAAGCACCTCTGGAGACCACCTAGTGATCTGTACCAAAAGCCTCAGTAACATTAAGATAAACAACATGCACTTAGTTCTCTGCCCTCATCCCCTATGCCAGTTAGCTCACTGTGGAAAGCTATCAGTTTGGTGAGACATGATCCTTCCTTCATAAATTCACGCTGGTGGCTCCCAGTCCTTGAGCCTTAAAGAGGGTCCTATGGTCACTAAAGCCAAATCCCTGCTGTAAAGTTCAGCTGTGCATTAGGTGTTGACTTTGAAGGTCTATCCATTCCTACTCAAGCCTTCTCCCTCACTGGAGGTATTGAGGACACAACACCTGACTCCCTTGCCCTAGATCCTCTCCCCAAAGCCATGGAGCCACATTTGGTATGCCCTGGGTCTACTCTGGCCAGCAGAGGAACCGTCCAGGGGCTGGCTGAACCTCAGCCTTCTCTCCATCATGTCTGGATTCTGAGCTCCTAACAAGCAGCAATCTTTTCTGGGCTGCAGGTCAGGTTGTCAGACAAGGGCCTCCATCCTCTTCCTCAGGGAGTCTCCCACCATGATGCTTCATTGCTTCTCCCAGTGCTACTCTATGGTTGAGGCTCAGCCAGCTCAGGATCTTGGCTGGATGCAAATCTTGCATCTCCTCTGCATCTCAGGTGCTGACCAGAGCCTTCTTGCTGCAGTCACAGCACTCCAGCCTTCACTGTCAGGGGATTCCTACACCACCACCCCACAAGCACAAAACCTGCCTGCTCCCCCTGGGTACACCTAGGGACTGAGGTTTCTCTTCTTTCCAGGGTCTCAGAGAAGAACCAATCTGTCTCCCTTCTAGTCACCTGCAGCCCTGTGCCCTGCTTCCACAGCCCCTCTGCTTAGCCTTTGTATCAGAGACAAGAAGAATGGGGAAGTGACAGCACATCTTAAGGAGGGCTTCAGCACTATCAGTGGAGCTACATGTCCTACTTCCATACCAGGAAAATCAATAAAAAGCATTACAAAAGATTAGACTTACTGCATGAAAAGATACATTTTACATATTAGGGAAGCAATAATCACCAGCTCTTGTGGAAGGAAATAAATCTAAAAATCTACTAGAATTCTTTGGGGAAAGTAACTGTGGATAGATGAGCGTGATGAGGGCAATATAGAGTGCATGGATTTCCATGTCACTTTTGACGAAGTCCCTCACTAAAAATTCCTATAGAAAATAAGCTGCAAAACAGACAAGAGGTATTGCCAGGTCAGGAATTGACAGGTGCTTAAGAACAAGAAACAAAATATTCATTCTTTACTGTGAAGAGTTTACTACCTGAGGGGCCCTGGGGAGCTCTTAGTTAAAGGCATCTTAATGTTAAATATGCCCATAAAGAATCTGGAAAGGATAAAGAAGTTACAAAGTTTAGTCTTAAACTTTTCAGGAGACAGAACTTTTGGTAAAGAGCAAAAGATGACTGGTCATACTGGCATAATTTCAAAGAAACTGATAAAATTTACATGTGAATAAACATGAATGATTTTATCTTCCTCAAAATACAGTAACTAGAGGCGTCAAGTTATCACAGACCTGTTTGAAAAAGAGAAAGGACAGGACTTTTGCCACAGGATAGATAATTAAGCTTTTACCACAGGATGTATGAGATGTCAGAAACTTAATGAGTTCAAAAGCAGTTAAAGGAATTCACAGAATGATTTTTGAATTGTTTTAAACACACACATGGACACCTCCACTTCAAATATGAACCTCTGCTTCAGAAAAGGCTGTAACTTACAAAGCCAAAAGGTTATAGCACAGGTTGCCACAGGATAGATAATTAAGCTTTTACCACAGGATGTATGAGATGTCAGAAACTTAATGAGTTCAAAAGCAGTTAAAGGAATTCACAGAATGATTTTTGAATTGTTTTAAACACACACATGGACACCTCCACTTCAAATATGAACCTCTGCTTCAGAAAAGGCTGTAACTTACAAAGCCAAAAGGTTATAGCACAGGAAATATCATTCTTATACTCTTTTCTTTCCCTAACCTTCTGCTAATGGCCACATGCAAAACAGAAGGCCAGACTAACAGCACCTTCAGCTGGAGTGAGTACAGCTGTTCATTATTCTTAAAAATTAGAAACTATTTCCCTGAAGTTTGAAACCCTTTATCATTCCAAAGTTCTCATTGAGATAGTTCATTATGGATTAGCTTGAAGACTGCAGAGAAGAATAACAATTCTGCAGCAAAAAGAACACTTTATGTATCTCTAAGGAAGAACCCAACACTTTCAATTATTAGCAGCAGGGACTATTAGATGTAAATTTCAGTCTTTTTTTTTTTCTGAAGAACAAATGAGAATTTAAAAAGCCAAACAATTGATTAATTCTGATCTATACTTCTATTTGAGGTCTATGAAACTCTTCTGGCAGCTGCATTCCTAATTATCAAGGTGAACACTTAAATTTGCTTTATCTACTCTCTACCTTTAAACCAGCATTTCCTCCCTGGATTTCAGCTAAACTCAGCTGGAAACTCTAGATAAACGCAGTCATTTCTGATGGAGACCAAAGTGTCTCTCAGATGTTCCCTCAAATGTGCTAAAAAAGCTACAAACTGAGTCACTTCCACAGTAATGGGATTAGAAATAGCCTGCAGGGAAGCATGTGTCAAATGGTGCCAACTAGCAAGGATTATAACAAAAAACTGTGACATTTTAAAAATACCTCAGACTGAGGCTCTGGGTGGTGGAATTGCAACTTGCCAGCTCAAAAGAATGTGCCTCATTAAAATGACGGGAGTATGCCCGAGCAGTGATTTGTGTAGAAACATGATCCTCCTGATAGCTGAGTAGCTAATCTTTTTCAAAAACCTTGTCACTTGACCATCAAATTCATAAATGTCAATTGGAGCTGAAAGGAAAAAAAAATTATGAGAGGACATGGTAGGGTAGAGAAGGAAAAGAGGAAAAGCTGGGGAGAGATCTAGCTTCAAAAGTCTGGAGGGTTTTAAAACTGCAGACATAGGGGGAAATTACATAACAATATACAACAAACATTAACAGCAAGCAAGCTTTTAAACCCTGTATTATGAAAATAATTTGGCAATAATAGGTTCAAATTAGCTCTTAGGTTCCCACCGAATTTCAAAGGAGGTGAAAGCCCCTGTCTGATGGGGACTGTAATAAACCTTGTGGGTGCTCAGCATTTCTGAATTGTTTTGCACATAAAACCAGAGAACACTTCATATGGCACTGTTGCCCTAAACTATCTTACCGATAAATTAAAACTATGTAAGAGTTTGACTCCCTCTTCAGACCGCTTTGTATCCTGTAAAATGGCCTTATTCCTACAAATTAAACCAAATTCATTGTTAAGATTTTGAAACTTAAAAACTGTGTTCGGGCATTGGGCTGGTTTCAGCCAGGATGGAGTTAATTTTTTTTCTTCTCAGTAGCTGGTACAGTGCAGTGTTTGGATTCAGAGTGAGAATAATGTTGATAACACACTGATGTTTTGATTTCTGCTAAGTTGTGTTTATCTTAAATCAAAGACATTTTCTTTCTTGTGTCTCATGCTCTGCCAGTGAGAAGGTACACAAGAGAAACTGGGAGGGAGCATAGCTGGGACAGGTGACCTGAACCAGCCAAAGGCATATTCCACAACATGGAACATCATGCCCAGTATATAAGCAGGAAGGGGCTGATCTGGAGCGAGGAACAGGGTTGTGTCAGTCCGTGGGTGGTGAGCAATTGTATTGTGCATCACTGATTTTGTTTTGTTGATTTTTTCCCTTTCTTTTTATTGTCCGTTAGCATTTTAGCTCCTTCTGCTCTTTATTATTAAACTGTTCTTATCTCAATCAACATTTTATTTTATGTTCTCCTCCCCGTTCCTCCGGTTTGAGGGGGGGAAGGGAGAAGGAGGGAGTTTGAGTGGCTGCGTGGTTCTTGGCTGCTGGCTGGAGTTAAACCATGACAAGAGTGAAGAGAGGTAAATTGAAGAAAACCATGCAAAACTCATGTCAGCATGGTTTTTGATATTCCTCTTACTTTCATGTGAAAATTTCGGGTGGAGGATGACCAGTGTGCTTTCCACATGCCACCATACAGCATTTCCTGAACTGAAAAAAGGAATGCCAGTGTCTCATTCTCTTGAACTATAAAAATACTTTGAAATCAAATCTTTACAGAATCTCAGAATCACACAATCACAGAATGGCTCGATCTCTAGAGGTCCAACCTTCCAACCTTCTCCTCCAACCTTCCTGCTCAAGCAATGTCACCCAGAATCAGTTTCTCAGGATCACGTTTAGGTGGGGTTTGAATATCCCCAAGGATGGAGTCTCCACAAACTCTCTGGTCAACTTGCGCTAGTGTTCTGTCAGCCTCACAGTAATCTAGTGTCTTCTGATGTCCAGAAGGAACCTTCTGTGTTTCAGCTTGTGCTCTGCTTCAGTGGTCCTGTGTGCCACTGATAAGAACCTGGCTCTCTCCACTTTGCACTCTCCTTTCAGTTCCCCACTGAGCCTTCTGTACTCATCCCAGAGTCCCAGCTCTGGCCCCAGCACTCCAGATGTGTCTCACAAGTGCTGAGCAGAGAGGAAGGATCACCCTCTCCCCTCGACTTGTTGGCAATTCTTTTCCTAATGCAGCGCAGCATGCCATTAGCCTTCTTTGTGGCAAGGGTACACTGTTGGCTCACGTTCTACATGGTTACCACCAAGACCTCCAGTGCCTTTTCTGTAAAGTTGCTTTCCAGTCAGTCACCCCCAGCATATGCTGGTGCATGGGGCTGTTCCTCCCCAGGTGCAGGACTTGGCACTTCCCTTTGCTGAACTTCATGAGGTTGCCAACAGCCCATTCCTCCATCCTGTTGAGGTCCCTCTGGATGGGAGCATGACCCTCTGGCATATCAGATACTCCTTCCAGTTTCAGCTCATCAGCAAACTTGCTGAGCATGCACTGTGCCCTTCAGCCATGTCATTAATTAAGATGTCAAACAGGACTGGACCCGGTATAGATGCCTGGGATACACCACTAGTTACTGGCTTCCAATTAAACTTTGTGCCACCATCCTCTGGGCCCAGCCAGCCACTTTTCAATCCACCTTACTGCTTGTGCATCCAGCCAGTACACCACAATCTTGTCTATGATGATCTTATGGGAGGAAGTATCACAAGCCTTATTGAAGTCCATAATATCCACTGCTTTCTCCTATCTACCAGGTCAGTCATAGAAAGTTATCAAGTTGATAACTTGATAACTTGAAAGTTATCAGTCATAGAAAGTTATCAAGTTGGTCAAGCATGGACTTTTAATGTAAGTAAAATATGTACTTGAAATAAACAAGATTTTTTTTCATGAAGGGCTTGTGAAAAAAAATCTTCATTTAATACATTTAAGTCTTAAGTCAATAAAGAATATACTTCTATATTTTCATTAAAGCTTTTTTTTCTGTCCTAAGGAAACACTCCGATATAACACTATCAAAACCAGAGCTGAATAATTGCCTTTGAATTCTCCATGGTAGCTGGAATTAGAAACGAGTACAATCTAAGGTTTGAAAATGTTTCAAGATGAGCTATTTGGACTTTAAATGTACTCCTAGAATATTTCACTTTCTCTGTTGAACGTCTCAGTAATAGCTGACAATTATTTGTGGTATATATATTATTTTTATCTGAGTATCAGAAATCCCTTTACTGAATTAAGATTCTCTGTTCATTTAGAACAAAATATCAGAATTATTAAGGATAAATCAAATCAAAAGCTATGTTTAGAAGAAACTAAATGCAATCTGATTTGAGCCAGAAATACTGAACTTCTCTGAGTACTTAAGCCTTTAAAAACCCCACCCCAATGAAAAATCCCTTAATTAAAAGAGCAAGCAGTCAAATTCAAAGAAAAGTGAAAACAAACTAAAACCCTTCACATGATGAAATACAGTAAACCAGAGTCTGGGTGACATGCTCCATATCTGCATCACAACTTATGATAACAAAGGTTACAGTGGAGAGGATTTGTCTTGCATATGAAACAGTGAACAGAACTAAATTCTGCTTGTTAATTGTAGAATAGTATTGGGAGTAAATCTGTCATATAGATTAAATTGTTTCCCAACAGAAGGAATGGATGGCTTTGTTGCATGTTTTATTCTGGATTAGATTTTTTGAATTTTAAAATAAATGCTGTACTTGACCCTAATCTCACACCTTTCTTTTGGTCATGCCACTACCTTTTCTTCCATTTCTCTTGCAGTCAAGAATCTTCAAAAAGCTGCTGGTTTGGCTCAGATTAATTTAGTTTATTAAGTATTTTTTGGCTTTATCTTTTCACCTTGGTGAACATGTTTATTGACATTCTTTATATTCATGCTGGCATTCCTCATATGCATGGTCTTTTCATTCTTGTTTAACATTGTCTGTTCTTATCCTATTTGGCAGTTTGCATCAGTAACAATATTAGGCTGTTCTGACTATTGCAATTCTTTTTGTCATGAATTCAAGTAAAATATAAGTGAATAAATTCAGAAAGCCAAAAGGTAAACTAAGTCTCTGTTTAAGATCTTAACAAGCAAACAATGTAGAACCTAAGCTAAGGTCAACAAGCAGCTAAGTATAAATTTGTGTAATTAATTTACCATACCTAGAATATATTTAGGACCTGACAATGCCTTTTGTTTTTGAATACTTACATTCTGGCTGACATCTGTTGTAGCATTAGTTATTTGTGATTTCTTCTGGGCTTTCTTTTCCTTTAGTTAATCTTACCAGAAAAGTCAAGCTCAATTAGTAGCTCTGGGAATTCATATGAAATGTTGAGGTGCATTAATTTGTCAAAAGACTACACATGTTGACTTGCAAAACATTCAATATACATTTTTTAAGCTAAACAACTGACTCTTTTTATAAAAGCTGTCCAATACTTTTCTGCTTATTTACTTAAAAATTTCAACTCAAAATATATAGCATGGAATACTGTATATTCTACTTGCCAGCATATAAGTGCCCTAACATTAAAATTAGATCCTGTTCCTTTATCTGAAGAAACATATGTGATATTCTGTATGCCACTGAACTCTACTGCACTGAAGTTTCTTCTTAGGATATCCTCAGTGCATACACTGTGTTAAAGGCAGTCAACTGCATTAGTGCACTGGTCCCATTCATTTCAAAGTCATCTGTTCCTTAATGTACTTTGTCTAAATATTTTATGAAATAGACGTCAGGCATCTTAACTGGCTTTTCTTCACCCTGTTGTTCTATGATTAAATAGTTTCTCAGTAAACTCCAAGGGGAAACAAGCCTTTAAATTTATGATTGAGATAAAGAAATAAGCTTTGAGGGTGAGTCACTTGCCACTCTTCCATTCAGCTGCTTCAAGTCATATCTTGTGCATTATTAGGTAAGAAATTCAATGCACTGACTGACTTCAGTAGGGCTATAGCAGTTCATACAGCCTCCCAGGAAGGATGGCAACTAGTGATTTCTGAAGGATCTTTATTTTGAAATATTCATGGTCTTTAGATAAGGCTACCCAGACATTTTCATCCTCAGGTAGTAAAGCATCTAAAAAATTCTCTCTTATTTTACATAAAAAACATGCAGAAGTGGTTTTGTACTACAATGAAACTTTTTTAATGTCACTGGTGTGAAAGAGGTAAGAACTGTTTAAAAAGCTGTGATTAGCTCTGCAGATTCAGCATGCACAGGGTGGGGAATGGATGATGGGAAGTACCCTACACTGATGCCCATATAATACAGTTTCCCTTATTTGCTATCTTTTAGGTCAGCTAATTTTCCACATCAGAATATTAACACTCCAAAATTATTTCTTAGTTCCACCTAAGCCCTAGTCTTTCTGACTTTTCAGTCACCAAGTCAGTTACACTCTAGTGGATCTTTACCAACTTCAGGAGTAAACAAGAGGAAAAGCATTTACAAGTCTGATGTATTCTGTATCCATACATTTAATATCTCCAATTCAAGGTCCTACGTCTTTTCAAGCCCATCCTGCTCAAGGGTTTGTACAGCAGCAAACAGCTCATCATAACTCCTGACTTGGCCATTTCAATACAGCCAACATACTAAACTTTGCCACGTAAGTAACATTTTGAAAACAATTCCCACTGACCTTTTGCAAAACACACCCAGCCCCTGAAGTGGCAGATGGCACCAAAGAACTACAATACAGAGCTCCTCTGAAGGCATGAATTTTAAGATATGTACATCTTAAAAGCAAGGCAGTCTCAACTGAGTGTGCAAACAGGTATTTCTTTCTCTCCTGCAAAACAACAGGACAGCTTTTCTGTCTTGTGGGTCAAGCCTCAGTGAAAACCAGTAACAGGTTTTCAGTTTTACCGTTTCCAAGTCTTGCTAGGTCTGTGAAAACCAGTAACAGGTTTTCAGTTTTACTGTTTCCAAGTCTTGCTAAGTCCGTCAGAAGAGATTAATACTGTGCCATACCATGTGCTTGTAGTGGCAATGAGGGTAGTGAAAACTCACAAGCATTAATTCCAGAAGTGCCATTGCAGGACGGCAGAGGATGTTACACATGTGGCAATGGTTGAACATGAAGTAGTTTGGGGGTCTGACCCCTTTCTCTGCTATCAAGCAGGTTGCTGAGTTCCTGAAGTAAGACGAGTGCTCAGGAAACGATATTACGAGTGCTATAAAGGTCAAAGTAATACTATATTCCATTTGTATCTCCTCCACACTGAATGATGGATTAAGAATTTCATTCTCTTCGTAAGTTACAGGAAAAGAAATAATGTATGCTGGGCCAGATACTCCCTGACTTAAAAATGCCTCAGCTTCAATTGCCTGCTGTGAAGCTAGAAAACCATGTATCAGTTGATGAGACAGTCCTACATGTCTGTTACTATGAAATACGAAAATAATTGTGCAACAACTCATATGCTGCTCCTTAGACATAGAAAATCTTTTCTTTGATCTATAGTCCCAATTCAGTTTATAAAATCTGGTTACACATATACCATATATTAAATGTGAACAGTAGTTTTAATTAGGATTGTATGAAATCTTGATATACAGCTATTTATCAGACAAATTATTGAACTGTTATTCCTCAGCAACATTCAGAATCGCACTCATATCCAGCAAGTAGGTACATACAGGTATGGAAAGGCACATAAACCAGGGGTGTAGTGGGCTGTAACTGTGAAATATTACTGCTTGTTTCTGCCTCACAGATTTTAGATTAGCTTTTACTGTCTAGAAGGACTGTCGAATAATATGCTACTATGAAGTTCTAAGGATTTAATTCTTATTCTACAGATTTGTCCTATATGGTAAATAATACATCATCTCATCTCCCTACTCTTCCTCTCTCCTTAATCTTTCAGATATTATTTAAGCACTACTTGCATATATAAAAAAACCCTATCCAGACTCATAAATTAATTGAATACAAAATCTCTATAATATGAAATGAATAAAAATTGCTCTATTTCAGAATCTATGAACACAATAGTTCCTCTGGCACAGCTAATTCCTGCAGTTACAGATGATAGCAATAATATTTAAGAAAAAAAATTAGAATGTTTAAAACTATTTCCGTGATTAATTGGCCAGAAACACTTGTAGACACAACCTAAACCCTGAGGTTTGGGAAGGCTGGAACCTCAGCTGGATTTTCCATGAACACAGGACACACACCTAGCTCCCATGAAACAACACAGACTTCTTAAACACCCTCCTTGCCATACTTCTCAGTTGCAATTTGAAGACGAGCCCCTCCTGCTCTCCCTGGCTAACCCTGCAGTGGTGACAATACAATCAGAGTTAGGCATTAGCATCATTTCTGGAACAACCTCTGCCCAAAGCCCGAGGGCCCTTTCTCTGCTGTAAACACCTTTTAGATAGGGAGTCAGGCCAGAGATCAGAAAATATCCTTGGGGAAAACTAGCATGTATCATCTTGTCCACAGTAAAGTGAGAAGGTTATTCAGCTGTTATTGTAGTCCTGAATCAGCTAAACTGCTCTTGGCGTATGGAAACACATTAAGTTCATTCGGTTTGAAAGATTTCACAGACAACGGAGAGATCAACTCAATTTTTAAAAGGGGAAACTAACCATATTTGAAATTGATAAATGAACATAACTAAATAGCAACCACTGCATGTAAATGTACTGGGTTTTCTCCCTAGCAGACCAAGGAATCTGTATTTAAAAAAAGCCTAGATTTAAAACAAACTTGGTGTAAAAAGATTTTCATGTCTAGTTTAAACTGTTTATCAGAACTGTCACAAGCTCCTGTCATTAGTAGCCAATCCAAGTATAAAGCTGGTGAACCCTTCAGTCTTTTTTCCTCTTGTGTACAGAGCAAGAAGGAAAGAATATAGAAGAAATTTTTCTAGATTTCAGGGTTTAATTTCAAATGCACTGTAATCTTAGCAAGCAGAATTCCACTACCATGAGAAAATTATAACTGAAAGTGAATGTAATCATAACTATACAACAAAACTAGTGGGTGCTCATGTCTCTTTGATATAATCTGCATTTCATATTGGTTGCCAGAGGTGCTTCATGTCCCTCCACCCTAAGGCCTTGCCTTCCCACCAGATAAGAATAAGGCTTCTCTGAGCAAAGGGAGCAGGAAGAGAATTTGACAGTAGACCTGTATCCTGCCATTCCTCCCCGTCCTCTTTAGTGTGTCTTAATTAAGCAGAGCTCCTGTCTGTCTGTGTCGGTGTGAGCACAGCTATGGGGGCTTAGGAGTACTAAAGGGTAGTGGAGACAGGAGGGGCACCCCAAATCTAGTGTACTTTGCAAGGCAGCTCCTGCTCTGAAGGCAAATTTTCACATCCTGGATGAGAGGGGCATAGCAGACGTGAGGCCTTGGACACAGTGTCATTCACAGCCTCGCCACTGACTTCTGACAAACTTGTTCACAATGTTGATAATTAATATACTTTTTCATATTATGTTAGGAAGACTTCAAGCATTTTTGCCTCTTGCTTGATTGCGTAAACAAACTTCATTTGAAAATCCTTATGTATATACACTTTAAATGGCCCCAAATGGAGCTACTTCCTTTTCACAATATGTCTATGCAAATCCAAGATTTACTTAATAATTCTTGTAATCTGTAAATCAAAACATATTCCTCTCTATTTGGGTACTCCTACTTTTTTACTTTCAGGATTAAGTTACACAAAAATTTCTCCAATGTCAAGTTCTTTTTTTCATGTCAAGAATTTAAAAAAATTAGGATTTCTAAAATCTGTGGAGTGGGATTTTTACAATGGTGCAAAGACAACTTCTCGTGTTGTGGAGAAAGCAAACCAGTGAATCATATAATCTTGCAGGTCATAGGAAAACATATTCTTCATTTAACCATTGATATTGATTTACTCTCTAACAGTCATAAAGCATCTCAGGAAACAATGTAAAAGAGAAATATAATTCATACATGTTGTAAGACATTCATATTCGCTCCACTAGAAAAAGTACTATCCACACACTTAATATGAAACAAACCATATGAAGACTAAGAAAAAGTAATCCAGCAACAATTTTTTCTGTGTGAAACTTTGATTGTGTCCTGTCAATGCCTGAATACTACATAATCAACAAAAATCTGCGCAAAGGGATTGGAGTTTCTCATTTTGTGGCACACCACAATACAGATGGCATATAACCTGGTTTAAAATTCCACTCTGAATTTCAGTCCGGATTATGCAAAAGAAATAAAATGACTTCCTCTAAGTGTCCTAGTCTTTCTAATAAAAGCATTTTTGAAAGGAAAAACCAAAGCAAAGCAAAGAGCAAAATGTATGACACTTTTTAGAGAAGATACAACTTTGTCATGTTTAAAAAGCAAACAACACAAATAACAAATTCTTCTGGCTTGTTTGTTTTGGTGGAGTTTTTTTCCAGTTTTCATCAAGCTCTGTGTTATACTAGTAAGGCAAAACTACACACATACAGTTGTTCCTGGTAATTTCACTTATCCTTTTACTATCTGTACTTGTTTTCTCTGTGGGTGCTTTGTCAGTGGGTGCTTTGTCAATGCATGCATTCATGTGAGATTTTCTGTTTCAATAAGCTAAAATCAAATTTCTAACACACTAAGTTCGCATTATGAAATTCCTAAAATTATATTCAGCAATGCTATTGCTGAATATCAGCAAAAGCCTTATCAAAAAGTCATTAAAAGCACTGCTCATGCACTACGAATAATGGTAAACAACCCGTGATCTAGTTTCAGTACAAACATGTACTTCCAGCCTCTTAAATTGTCACTTGACAACTAATCATATTCTGACCTGAGGACTGTATTTAATTAGAGGACAAGAGCATTTGCAATATATGCATCTAGGCATTATGTCAGTACCCATTTTTCCTGTGTTACAATGTTCACAACCCTGACAACATCACTTCCTGATGTGCTAATTAGAGCTGGGTGACTAAGAAAAATTATTTGCCCAGACTTCTATGCAAAATAATTTCTAAAACTCATCAAATAGTCAATGCATTTTCTGAAAAATAAACTACTACAATGAAGCTGTGTGTAAAATGAGAAATAATGGAAAATATGTCCAACAATTTATTTTAAAATATAGAGTGAATATGATCCAGATGCATAGTCTGATTATATGGTTTCTCCTGTTTGCACAGCTCTCAATTTTGAAAAACCAGCAATTATTGTTAAGTATTTGAGAGAGCTGGAAAACTGAATGTTTTTGCTTCTTCTGGGTTTTACATTACCTGGATTGATACTCTGTGGAACCAAAAGATCTATTTACATCAGCTGAGAATATGTTGCATAAGATAAAAATTTGCATCTAGGAATTTGTCTAGCATGATGAATTATCTGACAATAACCGTTCAGCACTTCTACCTTTCTAAATTGAACTGTATACATATATATATGAATATATATGTAGTATAGAGTCAGCAGAGCAGGTCAGAGTTCCTGAAAAATTATGAAATACCAGATTTTACTTCCTATCTATTATCCTGGTCCAATGGCTATTTAATTCTAATACAGTTCAATGTATCTCCATTTTAAGTGCCTGCCCTGGTAGAGATACTCAGCAGTCATAGGGAATCTGCACTAATGAATACCCATCTTCAGGGATCCTTCTGGAAAGAGTCCCAATGCTTTATAATTTACATTCTATTGTGATAAGCAGCAATGGGTACCTTGCTTAGCTAAATGATTTTACTGAAATACTTCACCATCATTGAAATACTGTGGCAAATATAAGACAGCTCACTGATCCAAAGAGGAAAAGCTAAAGTTTAATTTGGTACTACAACATGGAAACCTAA
The DNA here is from genome assembly GCF_000695815.1 of Acanthisitta chloris. Lineage (NCBI taxonomy): Eukaryota > Metazoa > Chordata > Aves > Passeriformes > Acanthisittidae > Acanthisitta > Acanthisitta chloris. Next base: position 4,997 of record NW_008679795.1, on the reverse strand, counting down.
TAATAGCTTTTATTGTTTTAAGGAACTGACTTTTAGGATACAAGTATAAGTGAGGGAAGGAGAAAATTATTTCTGGCAAAAAGGGTAGCATGGTCACAGCCTTGCCTAAATAGTAAGCTATGGTTCCTTTCATATTCCCAAGGCAGCTATTGAATTTATGAGATCATTACCCTGGCTTTCATTCATCTTTGTTAGGGACTCATATTTTCTTTTCTCAACCTCAGGCAGGCTCCTTAGGGAGGTGCTGCTGTTTAGAGTGTGAGGATGAGGTGTTTCTCCTCCAGCATGGCTGGTCAGTGGGCAGCAGCAGCAGGGAGCAGAGCAGCAGCTGCTCCTGGCTTGCAGTGGTACCAGGGATGGGCTCCTAAACCAGAGCCCTTTACTTATAGCTTCACTCAAAATGTGTATTAGAAATAAATCTTTTGCTCACCAGAGAGAGGCTTTGCTTAGCTTACTTCATAATCCCTTGATTTTATTTCTGATTAAGTCTTAATTGTTGGTAGGCCTTATTAACCTTGATCCACTCGATTTACTTTCAGTGCAAAGACCTATGGCTTCCTTGAATGGTAATTTGCATCATTTTACTTCCACTGGTAGAAGTCCCAGAAAGAAATCCACCTTCTTTTTATTGCCTGCATAAATATGGACTTCAAGGAGACAGCTCTGGTATTTGAATTCAATTTCTGCACAAACTAAAAATTGCTGTTTCTAGGGACTGCTTGTTGAAGAAATAACTCCTCAACTTGCTATATCTTTTTGAAAGGCAAAATTATTTTTTTTGCATAAAGCACCTTCAAAGGTACACTCAAAAAATGCTTATTCCAAATAAATCCCCTTAGAAAGATAAAATGCAGATCCTTCTGGGTTGCTGCAAGATAGAAAAGAATCTCAGCATCCATTTTTATCTCTTCTTATCATCAATCATCTTCCTCAGTGCAGGCAGAGAATAAAGGAATACCCAAACCAATCAAAAAACCCCAAACAGTTGTGCATGATAAACTTTAACTACGTTTGGAAACAAGATTTACTGCTTGAAATTCATGCTCACAACTTACAATATGATAGTTAAAGTACCCTCAGAGATTTGCTTCAAAAAATACAAGACAGAAGACAACAAAACAGCAAGGACTGTGCTAATCAAACGAAGAAGATGTTTAAGAGTGAACAATGGAACAGGGATTTAAGCAGATGAAGGAAGGCTGAACATTTAAAATGCACATGACTCTGTTATTGTGATGACTTAACTGAACTGATATCACACAGCTCTGTGTACCATAAACAATAAGAAATAGAAAAGACCAAGGAAATCAATAATTACTTGCATGCACTGCTTATGACTAACTTACGGAATCTAGGGAAAACTTTCTTTTAGTGAAACAGTTCAATCATTAGGGAACTGCTAGGACAAAGAAATGAAATGAACCAGGATCCTATACTGAGAAAACATACAATGGATTCTTACATTCAAACTTCTATGCTGTTGTTCAAATGTATCTGTTCCTTTTTCTGTGACTCAAAACCAAAATTCAAAAGTAATCCATACATTGAAAATAGAAAATAAACCCCAGTTTTACAAACCATGAAGTCTACAGAGGTATGTGGTAACAAAAATATCCTAGTGAAATAAAAACATCATGCAGGTGCAAGTTGCCAGTCACACACTCCAGGTCTGGTGGCCTCAAACTGAGAGGTTTATATTTGTCTTCATGTAATATGTCTTCATGTCTAAACTCATAAACATATGGAAGCAAAGACAGTTTGCCCAAAGTTAGGAAATGTTTCAATTTTAATCCACCTTCTCTATATTCAAACAGGGCTTTTTTTTTACAATTAAATACCATGGTTTTTTGCCACTGAAAATGGTGGATAGCCTGGGCATAAATCAGAAATATCCAGCTGTAGCACTCCTCAGTTGGTCTTATCCAATGACTCTTGGAAAAGCTGAGATATGACATCACACATGAAGATGAAATCTATGTTGGAAAAACAAACCTGAAATTTCTGTACAGAATAGGAAAACACCTGTAATATTTCCCATCTGGAATTGTCAAAATAACATGAATCAACCTGAGTGGCATAGGTAAAGTTTTCTCTCTTTTTGCCTCAAAACATAGAAAATAGGTAAGATTTAGGCAACCATGTACTTGGGGGGGGGAAGAGTTACAGAAAATTTGACAAAGTTGCAGAAAGCAACAGGAGTAAGAATGACGCTTTTTCTTTTTTGTGGTTTTTTTACACTCTTTTGTAGACACATAGAAAAGTAGCCAAGGGCCACAGAAGTACACCCGGGTATTTGTCATGTTCTGATATGCACTGTGGGTTCTAGCACAGAGTTTCTGATGAAAAATAGAGTGACATAGAATATTTGTAGCATGCGAGGAATAAGACCAACTTTGCTAGAGCAGATATGAACACTATTAGTTTTGGTAAAAGAAAATAATCAGGCAGGGGCTCCTGCTGTGGTTTCACTCCCTCAGGAAAAAGAGAAGCTATAATTTTCAAAATTACCTAGAAAAACCTGTTCCAAAGAAAGAGAATGAAAAAAAAAGTTTTTCAGATGATATTTCAAATAAAAACTGGATTGACAAAACTTGAAATTATAATTACACGAGCTAGAGCTGAAGCCTTGACATGGAGGGATGTTTACCTTGAGGAGGACATTTCTCATTGTAACATAATGACAAATTACACAGAAACAATGAAAACTACAAGAACTGTTGTCTAAGTCAGGCAGAATGTACAAGGTCATCTCTCTCAGGCTGCTACTTCCTACTCCTCTAGATATTCTGAATGAAGGTATGGGAAGGACAGCAATAATAATTCTCCTTACTCAGTTTATCTGCACATGTGCCACCTCAGTCTGCAGCACCAACAGCAATAATAATTCTCCTTACTCAGTATATCTGTGCATGTGCCACCTCAGTCTGCAGCACCCGCTCCAGAGCTGGTTATCCAGAGGATAACCTGTCCAAGCCTTTGGTCCAGAGCATGCTGAGCAGAAAAGCTGTATTAAATACATGTATCTTTATTTGACATAGCTGTTAAAGTTTAGTTCTCAGTGAGCTTCTGCTGATCATACACAAACCAACATTGTTCAAGATTGTCAAAGGCAGTTGATTTCCCCCTCCATGGCACAAACTAGGATAGCACAACAGTGATATATTTGCAATCAGATCCAACCCTTAACCAGACTTCAGCCGCTCGTTTCACAGCATGTAACACGGTTGAATCGTTGCATAACATTTCTGAAATTTTAGTTCTCTAATTATTTAAGCATGCTTGCTTGAATTTCACCAAACAAATTGCCTGCGGGAGATACTTTAGGAAAGCTTCGTCTGAGCATTTAAGCCTTAGATATGCAGATGCAATTAAAGACATGAGGAGGGAATGTCTCCATTAGTAGCCTTCCACAGAATAAACACAAGTGAGAAAATTTGATCCCCCTACCCCAGCTGATAATCACTATCAGATTCCAGTAACTGTCAAATTTGTTTGTACTGTAACAGACTGATTTTAAATCACAGACTTAGACAGAATAGCTGAGGTAGAGGGCACACCTTGAGATTGCCTATAGCGTGTTGCTCAGGGCTATGTCTGGTTGGGTTTTGAATGTCCTCAAGGATGGAGACTCCAACAGCTTCTGTGGGCCACATATTCTGGTATTAATTCATGCTCCCCAAAAGAAAGAAAAAAAAAGGCATTTTCTCAAATTTTAATGGAATTTGCTGCGTTTCAGTCCTCTTGTCCTCTCACTGGGCACCAGTGAGAAGACTCTGGCTCTGTCGTCTCTATTCCCTGCCATCAGGTAGCTATGCACATGGGCCCACTGAGCCCTGTGACAGGGTAAGAGGCAGCAGGCTCAACTTGTATCAAGGGAAGTTCCAATGAGATACTACAGAAAGAAAATATTCATAATGAAGGTAGAAGACACTGGTACAGAGCAGCTGCTGAGTCTCCATTCACAGCAGACATGGCCTTAAGCAACCTGGCCTTGATCTGCTTTGAACAGGCTTTGGAACAGATGAATTACAGAGGCCCTGTCCATTCTCATTTATTCGGTGATTCCCAATCCAGTTTAAGAACAGAAAGGGTGAGTTTTATTAAGGAAACTTCCCAGTGTTACCATTCAGGAGCCACTCTGGCAGTCACACTCCCATCACCAAAGACTTTTACTGCTGGGACTGAAGCCACTTTATGGCAGTGGCTCCAGTGACACAATGGGTCCCACTTGACTCCCTGCACACTCCACACCCCAGGTTTCCTTACTGGTCTGACCCCAGGTCTTAGCAGTCTCTGATGTCTCATTCCATAAAGCCATTTATTCATGGCATAGTAACACTCGAGTGGGTGCCTGAGGAGGGATGCTGCACAAAGGACCCCTTGGGCTTTTATCCCTCAGAGTCCAAGTGTGCCAAAGTCTCACTCTTCCTCCCAAGCCATCGGCTCCTGCAGTGTCTCTCAGTGTCTGCTCACCTGGCTGTGCCATAGGTCCCTGTGCCCTTAGTTATGCAAAGGGTCGGCCATTCAGGGCCTTTAGTCTCAGACTCTGTCCCCTAGAGCTCACACTGCTGCTACCCCTTGGTCTTTTATCCCTCAGAGTCCAAGTGTGCCAAAGTCTCACTCTTCCTCCCAAGCCATCGGCTCCTGCAGTGTCTCTCAGTGTCTGCTCACCTGGCTGTGCCATAGGTCCCTGTGCCCTTAGTTATGCAAAGGGTCGGCCATTCAGGGCCTTTAGTCTCAGACTCTGTCCCCTAGAGCTCACACTGCTGCTGCTCCTGGAGCTGCCTGCACCAAATGTATTCCTCAACAAGTTTAGAACTCGTGACTGAAATATGCCAAGTGGGCAAGAATAAATGACATTTATTTTCTAACATTTAATTTAAGCACCTGAATTACCATATTCTGCTGTGTCTGGATTACCATGTTATGATTTAGATTACACTGTTTCATCAAAGTGTTCTAGCTGTCCGGAATTACTTCCTTCTAGATTTGGGGAT
>NW_008679794.1:21371-33266 GCF_000695815.1 Acanthisitta chloris | reverse complement strand
CGAGTTTCGCCGCGGAAGTTTCTTTCCCAAGCGAACGGCAGGATCCCTGTCCTCCCCACGGGCATAGATTTCGTCGAACAAAACCCAGCTTGTTTCTCGGGGCAGAGTTCCCGAGAGTGCGCGCAATTCCTCTCACTGTGTCCCGTCGCCGAATCGAGATGATTCAAAAGGCGAGAAAGTGGCAATATTTTATTATGGTCGTAAATACGTGCGTGACCTTATTGTAAAAGAATTACTTTCTTCTAGGAGGGTTGTGAGCCAAAGTAGTTCAATAAGTGCCTTTTTTTTTTTTCTATTTGTTTCTTAGCTGGAATATCCAAGCAGTGCCTTGAACAAATATATGTATTTGTTTAAACCACTTTAATTTGGTTTTTTGCTTTCTTAAATTGCACCCTTGAGGTTTAAATCTGGCTAAATCCCACTTGCTTCATTGAAACTGGGCTAAATTTAAATGGAGCTAATCTAGGGAGTAAAACGTTCGGGCTTTGGCTTAGGACCACATTTGAACTGAAAGAAGACGACATTGTGGGGTTTTTTTCTCTTTTGTTTTTATTGTTCTTGCTTTATTTGTCTTATGCTGCTTCCTGTTTTTTAAGGCAAAGGACCAAATATTACTGCTAAAAAGGCAAGAAAAGAAAACTTGTTATATTCTAACCTGTTTAATTTTCCCCTGACGCACTTGTGATTTCTGTTTCTCACTTCCAGTTCTTCCTGTGTTCAGTTTATGTCCCGATGTGCACAGAGAAGATTAACATCCCCATAGGTCCCTGTGGTGGCATGTGCCTCTCTGTCAAAAGACGATGTGAACCCGTTTTAAAAGAATTTGGATTTGCCTGGCCAGACAGCCTCAACTGCAGCAAATTCCCACCCCAGAATGATCACAACCACATGTGCATGGAGGGCCCAGGAGACGAAGAGGTTCCCCTTCACAGCAAAACCTCCTTGCAACCTGGAGAAGAGTGCCACAGCATGGGATCTAACTCGGATCAGTACATCTGGGTGAAGAGAAGCTTAAACTGTGTCCTGAAGTGCGGCTATGATGCTGGTCTCTACAGCAGGTCAGCTAAGGAATTCACAGATATCTGGATGGCTGTGTGGGCCAGTCTTTGCTTCATCTCAACTGCCTTCACAGTCCTGACCTTCCTGATTGATTCAACCAGATTTTCCTACCCGGAGCGTCCAATCATATTTTTGAGCATGTGCTACAATATTTATAGCATTGCTTATATTGTGAGGCTAACTGTGGGCCGGGAAAGGATATCCTGTGATTTTGAAGAGGCAGCAGAACCTGTTCTTATCCAAGAAGGTCTTAAGAACACAGGATGTGCTATAATTTTCTTGCTGATGTACTTTTTCGGGATGGCTAGCTCCATCTGGTGGGTTATTCTGACACTGACGTGGTTTCTGGCTGCAGGACTCAAGTGGGGCCACGAAGCTATTGAAATGCACAGCTCATATTTCCACATTGCAGCCTGGGCGATCCCGGCGGTGAAGACCATTGTCATACTGATTATGAGACTAGTAGATGCAGATGAGCTCACCGGTCTTTGCTATGTTGGGAACCAGAACCTAGATGCGCTGACGGGCTTTGTTGTCGCTCCACTTTTTACCTACCTTGTCATTGGGACTTTATTCATTGCAGCAGGACTTGTGGCCTTATTTAAAATCAGGTCGAATCTCCAGAAAGATGGAACTAAAACTGACAAACTGGAAAGACTGATGGTCAAAATCGGTGTCTTTTCAGTGCTGTACACCGTCCCAGCAACATGTGTCATTGCCTGTTATTTCTACGAAATCTCTAACTGGGCTGTTTTCCGCTATTCCGCAGATGATTCCAATATGGCAGTGGAGATGCTCAAAATTTTCATGTCCCTTTTGGTGGGTATTACATCAGGTATGTGGATCTGGTCAGCCAAAACTCTGCACACGTGGCAGAAGTGCTCGAACAGACTGGTGAACTCAGGGAAAGTGAAACGGGAGAAGAGAGCAGATGGTTGGGTGAAACCTGGGAAAGGGAATGAGACTGTGGTATGAGAAAAGGATGACACCTCGATGGTTGATGGTCTGACTGCTCTCCTGTGAAGGACTGCCCGTGTGTAAGCGTTGCTGTGTAAATGTTGGGAGTAGAGTAGGGAGACAGTTACACATCCTGTCTCTAGGAAATGGAAAAAAAAGCCTTAAAGAATAAACAGCAAAAAGATCATGCTGCAGATGCAATAGCCAAAACCCATGCTGCCTAAAATAGGAGAGCCCAGGGAGGCTTTAAAAGCTGTGAAATACCCAAACACATCTTGCCTTTTTTTTTTTTTTTTTTTTTTGCTTAAGCAGAATGCAATTACTGAAGTCTTTAGAAGCTGAGGGGCTGTAGCCCACAGCTGTGGGATGATGTTTTCCTTTCATCATCTTACAGCTGATGGAGAAAAAGCAGTCTGGGGCCAAATTCCGGGCTTATTTAGGGTCCAGTTATCAGAAGGTGGAGCACCCAGGACCTCAGTTAGAAGTCTTCTTTCCAAGTTCAGCATCAAGAAGGAAGTGCTTGACAAGGATTGTGTCTTTATGCCCTGGGGAATTCTGCTGTTCCCATACACTGCACATGTCAGCCAATAAATACCAAATGGATTTTCCAGGTCTAAGCATTACCAATGATGAGTGAGGTATTAGTGAGGATGATTCTTTAAATCATCTGATGGTCTTATAATAATTTCAACTCATTCTTTTTGCGATTTCTAACCTGGTCTGAATTGAGAATTGACTCTGCCTTGTGGGAATTTGGACCTCCATGGGTCTCTTCTCACCTGAATTATTCTGTGGTCCTGTCAATATTTCTTATTTTTCTAAAGCTTTAGTCAAGGCCATTGTCAGAAGTAGATAAGTCAGTGAGACCTGGGACATTGTATGGTCTTCTGCATTGATTATTGTTATCTGTTTACCTCCATTCCTGTCCCTTCAGGTGCTCCTGCTATTTCCAGCAGACTACTTTATTTTGCTGCGTTTAATAGCTTTAAATAAAGTCTTACAATATAGTGTTCCTTCTTCCAGGAAAGAGAAGAATGAGTTGAGGGTACCTTCAAACAATGCCAGTTTTCTCCAAGTAAACTTATCTGTCTCTCTCTGGAGGTCCGTTGCATGAAGCAATTATGTCTTAATATATTTCATTCAGTGTGATGGTATCGCTGCAGACGCCAGTCTGGGGAGAAGCAAAATGTTAAGTTCCTTGGCAACCTCATGTTCACACAGATCAGTTGTGTAATTATGTGTGTCAGTTGCAATTAAAAGAACATTCTCAGCCCATGACATCGCAGTACAGCTGACTGCCTCACAACGATGCTTCAGTTGCTCACTGACAGCTATGGAGAGGGTTTTTTAATGTGTATTTACACACAGAATATGAACAGGCATTCAGTGCTCAGGAATGACAAAGACATTTCCAGTTTTTGTAAAGTGATCCAAAAGAAGAGATCCAGCTTTTTGGTGAATAATGTTGTTCCAAAGCAACTGTTGAGTTTTCTTATTTTATTTGAGGTGGCATCAGCTTGTGCTCCTGGAGAACTTGAACCTTTGTCAGGGCCTTGTTTGGCTAATAAGAAAGGTGATGCAAATAGAAATATCCCAGAAGCATGTAAGAGTACATTGTTGTGATGCTCTATCCCTTTGAAAGACCTTTGGTTTTATCTGTGTGCCTTCAATTTTTACTTGCATATGTTTATGTGGAACCTGGTCAGCTGCAGAGCATCTGCCTGGTGCCCTGACTGGCACAACCTTCAAGGCCAGCTGAGAACAGTCACTGTTTTATTAAAGTACTTGCTTTTCACACAGGTGCTCATATGCTTCTCAAACCACAGTTCGTTCCTGCTCTGGAAGTGGGCACTAATCCGTCCCAGAAGCATGTATTGTTTCAATGTCAGTGTCGAAATACGAGCTGGAGCACTTTTTTTTTAAAAGCAAAAAAACAAATCCCAAACAAACCCTAATTGCAGTCTTTGTGGTTGGGCTCTCTTTCCAGTAGAACAAGTGACAACTTGACACATTCTGCTCAAGACGCAAAAGCATTGTCTTGGCCAACTCTACATTCCAGCCAGGCCTTTTCATGTTCTCCATAAAATCTTCTGCTATTAGTGTTGTGTTTGTATCTGGTTATTCCTCTGTGGACAAGGAGTTCTGCAAGAATGAGATCTTTAGATGGCAAAGCGTCTCCTACTGTGTTTCTGCTGGTGCAGCAAGGGATTTAAAGTCAGCAGCTATATGTTGGTTTTCAAGGAGTGAGGGCACAGTGTGATCCTTCTCTTGTAGCCTAGTATTGGCCTGTGTCAAGGTGTCATGTTCACTCAAGTGTCCTCCATTCTGGAAGACTTTGGATACTCTCCTGGTCAATATGGCCCATGTTTGACCTGACTGATTCAGTAGATGGCATTTTGAACCATGTTATGTGCACAGAAGTGATTGCTAAGTAGTACCTTGTTATCAGATCCCTGCGTCTCTGCCTGTGACTCTGTGAACTGTGAGAGGGATGCCCCCAGTGATGTAAGATGATGTGAGCTGGATGAGGATAGCACTGTGTAGCCCCATGAGAGAGACCTGGGGAGACTCATATGCTATGGGGAGGAGGTGGGCTGGGAAAAGACACCAGCTGCTGTTCCTGAAGGAACATCTTTCCCCAGCAGTTGGGGGGATACTGTACTGACCCAAAGTGAAATGAACTGTTGCAGTAACTAAACCATTCCATAAATGTATTCACCCACGTGCGTTTACCTGGCTGCATTTTGGGGCTGTATGAGTGGGAAGTTGCAGTAGATAGCCTAAAATCTGGCAGTTGCAAAGAGTGGGTATCAGCAACTCTTAGGTTCTCTTGTTTCAACATTGTTATGAATCTAAAGCCAAAACTGGCATGACTAATCCTGTCTCGGAAGTGCAGTTGCTGTGGGTATACAACTAGAAACTTTACAGACATTTCCTTCAATTGCGCAGTCCCTGCTCCTGTCTCCCCCCTCAGCATGTGCTCTTCTCACTGCAGGTTTTGGAAGCATCTGCCAGAGAGGTACAAGCTTAGCTCTTACGTTAAACAGACAAGTTAAATCCTTTTTTTGAATATCAAGGAAATAGACATTGATTATTTTGGGGTGTACAGAAAATATATCTACTTCAATGTATGTACTGTAAATTTCTAATTTATCACTGTAAAAAAACCCAAAACAACTTTGCTATTTAATTTTTATATCAAAATAAAACTTTAACCTCTGTGGATATCTAAGGAATTCCTGGCAGCCTTCATGTTTTTGGTGAGTTTGTTTCTTAAATTGGCTTCAGCATTGTTTGAAATGCTTTTTCCCCCTGAAGGAAGAAGGACTGAAATGCTCATTCTGCCGTGAAGGAATGCTCCAAATGGGTTAGTCCAGCACGGTTTGGATCTAAATGTGCATTGTGAAGAACAACTAAGAACAACAGTGAAAGTATGGGGCAACAGTGAAAGTATGTTCATGCTTCTGCACCTGAGGTGGACAGAAACTCTTTCAAAGACATCACACAGGTCCCAGGTGCTGGCTGAGGATGCAGTTGGAGCTTTGGGCTGGACTAAGCATGTCCCGAAATCCCAGTGGGAGGGCAAGATGGAAGCACAGCCGTCCGCTGCTGTAGCATTGCTGTGATGTGACTCCTAAGATGAGCAGCTCCACCTGTAAGGCTCCTTTTTATTTCAGGTATTATGAAATATGTGCATCCAAGATGAGCATTCAGAGCCAGGGGGGCAGTGTCACCACCTGCCTGTTCAGTAAGTGTGAACTATTAGTGGCTTTGAAAGGGGAAAATTCTGATCTTAGTAACGTGCTTGAAATGATTTCACTTCTATAGGTGATTTCAGTGATTTCAATGATTGAATCAGAACAGATTCAACCGAATGTCTACATTTTCTAGCAATAGTTTTCTAAAAAAATAAGCATATTGGCTCTCTTCATTCCTTTTTGTTATTTCTGTTCACAGTTGGAATGTACAGTAACAGCAAGTAGTTACTTTTTTGGGTGCATCCCGCCCCAGTTTCTCTGACACTGATAAAGCAGTTCACAATATTAGTCATCTAAACCCACTTAATTGTCTCCATCATGAAACATTCTGTGTGTGGGATGACTTAATTAGCACAATGTTATTCTAATAAAAACATAAATCAGACCAGAGTGGATAACAGTGAGGGTGCACTATGAAGAAGACAGTGGGAACTATCACCCGTGTATCTGTAGCTAATCAAGCTTTGAAGAGCAGCATCTAAAACTGGTAATTATGTGTGTTTGCTCATGCCTTTGGCAGCTCATCACTGTACTGTTCTCAGGCTGGTGATTAATGAGATCTCTAAAACTTATCGTAAGAAGCCTTTAATAAAACTACTGTTGGCTGTAACAAACATTAAAGAGCTTCTGGGTGAGGGAGCAGGATCTCCCTCTTGTTATTCACACCACCAGAGAAGCTCAGGCATGCTGTTCAAGATGGTATGGGCTGCTCCAGGTCTCTCTTACGGCTGCTTGCCTTTGCACATTTCCATCACATCAGGTGTCTCATAGCATCACCTATAAAGTGGCAGTGGATTGCTGGGGTGACTTTGAATGGTGAACAACCTCCCCAAGCCACTAGGATAACAAATCAGGCCAAGTTTGCCTGTTGGGATTAATATGTATCTGTATGCGAAACACAAAAAATACCCTTTGTGAGGATTTCATGTAGTTGTTTCGCTATTTAGGCTTGGGGTTTTTTTGCATGGTTGGTTTTGTCTTCTTTTTTTAAAGCTGCCTTTAAAGAAAGCAAATGTTAGGGAGTTTGTAGCAAAGGAGACCAGAGATCTGCTGCCAGAAATCAGGAGCAGCCTAAGCTCCAGTAATGTGAAAATGTGGTATCATGAGACCCTGGCTTCAGCGGTGGAGTTTCCGCCATACCTCCTCTGTCCTCAGCCACTTATTCCCACAACAGTACTGCATTTCAGCTCCTCCTTTGCTTTGCCAGTGCATCTACTTGTAGCACAGTGCTGCAGAGCAGATCAGCAAAAAGATCAGTGTTAGAAATAACCATCAATTTTTTTTGCTTTGTTTTACGATGGAAGTTTAATTTTATCTTGGATCATGTCAGGGGTCTTGTGGCAGCCCCACCAAGAGCTGTACTGATGCAAGTGAGGCAGCAGGACCTGCTGGGGGAGCCAGGGTCTGGCTAACACTGCTTTGACTCCTGCGAGCATCATCCTGCGAATCTGCTCCCCAAGCCCTCTTGCACCATCATCTCCATCAGGCCAGAACTGTGTCTACATAAGTGTGATTCTTTAACTGGGATGACTGAGTCCAGCTATAGGTGAACACCATAGTGCCCTGTTCAGCATTCTTGAACTAATTGGCTCAGAATATAGGCCAGGAGTTTGCAGCCTCCTCAGCCTAGGATGGTTCAACCATACTGCCAAATATTAATGTAGCTTGAGTACAAAGCAGAGCATCTCTTCATGCTTGCAAAGGCAACACTGGCTGTGACAGAAATGAGGCAGAGCACAGTCCAGACTGGAGCTGTGTCATGCTATCCTGCTGCACCTCGCCAAGAGGAATGGATGAGAGGATGGGTGCAGGTCAGGCAGCTTCCAGCTGATGTGGAGCTGGTGGGATATCACTACTATTTCCTGCAGCTGGGAAATGATTTCTGGCTAGAGGTCCTGCACATCTTGGCAGACTCCAGCTGTTGTAACAGCTTTGTGTTGTTAGCAACCAGATGTTTTGTTTTATGCTCCGGGAACAGCCTACCAAACAGTCACCATGGGACTGGAAGAGCACAAAGGTGGCTTAGAGGGTAGTGGCAGCAAACGAGGACTCACTTTCTAAGGCATCACTGAGAAACCGTTCTCTTTTCCTAGTTTTTTTTGGGGACCAGAGACTCCTGCGTGCCAGATGTTAGATATAACACCAAAAAAAAAACAGGTTAAACTCCAAAGACAAGTATTATTGCACCACAAAGTTTACTGTAATTTGTAACTTTGATTTTGTTGGCATGTTTTCTTGCCAGAAGCAAAAGTGCTTGTTAATTAGATCCACTTCAGAAGGCTGTGGGAAGGGAGACTTGACTTAATTTTGTCCATTTTTAAATCAATGGTTTAAAGCATTAAAAAAACCAAACCAAAAACCAAACCAAAACCAAACCCACAAACAAAAAAAAAAAAACGCCAAAAAAACCCCCCAAAACCCAAAACCCAACCAACCAACCGAACAAATAAAAACCAATTACCCATAAATTGTTGATACACTGGCAGTATAAATACCTTCATTTTATGTTTCTATCAGCAGTTAGCTAGTTTCCTGTCTGGTTCTTTCATTTCCTGAGCTTACTCTGAGGAAGGGAAAAACATCCTTCCTGCAAAATAGATGCAAATCAATTGGCAATCTGCTTCTAAAATATTGAGTTTTAAAACATTATTATGCAGAGAAACAGCCCAACAGTAAATGTTTTAATGGATGAAGTGTTTTCTTCCGAAGCAACTCGGAGGCACTCTCACTCAAGTACTTGGTAAGGGATGATAAGCAGAGTGCCATGGAAAAGCAGAAATTAGGTCTTTTCAGGCATTTTTCTTGCATTTTAAGGTCTTTTCCTTTGCAGCAAGGAATGGCTGACATCTAGCGGCAGCTGTGCCCTGGCCCCAGCCACTTGATGCCACTCCCAGCCCTGCTCCCCACTCGTGTCCTGCCATTCCCAGACATATTTTCTTTTCATAGTACTGCGGGGTTGAGACATAAAGTGGGAGCTGCAGCCAGACTGGGGCTCCTCACCTTCACCCACTCCCCAGCCCTGCCAGGCAGCACCCCAACCAACTCCTGTTGCGTTGCTCCCAGGAGGGCTGGTATCTCTGTGGTACAACCAACGCAGCCAAAGACTTTCAGGGCCAGTGAGTGCAACCCCCCCCTCCCACAATGAGCAGGGATGTATTCAACTAGATCAGATTGCTCAGAGTCCCATCCAGCCTGGCCTTGAATGTTCCCAGGGATGGGGCATCAACCATCTCTCTGGACAACCTGTGCCAGTGTCTCACCACCCTGGCTTTCTTCCTGGCTCCTAACATTGAACCCATTACACAGACGTTTGGAGGCAATGGTGTGCAGCAACAAGAGGGCCATCCATCCCCTCCCTCCATTAAAGCTCCAAATCAGCATATGGAAAAGTGAGGGCAAAGCAGGGCAGGTACCTCAGCTGCTGGCTTTGTCCAGCAGAACACCTACCAGCTCTGTGCTATAAATGATAGTTTGTACCAAGTGCATCAGCTAAGAAAATCACAAGCTCACCCTGTGTTTCATAAATTGAAAGAGGTTAGATTAGATATTAGGAAGAAATTCTTCACTGTGAGGGTGGTGAGACACTGGAACAGGTTGCCCAGAAAAGCTGTGGATGCCTCATCACTGGAAGTGTTTAAGGCCAGGTTGGATGGGGCTTGGAGCAACCTGGCCTAGTGGACAGTGTCCCTGTCCATGTCAGGGGGGTTGGAACTAGATTAAGGTCCCCTGAAACCCAAACCATTCATCAATTCTGTTAATATCTCCTTGCTCAGCCCTGGCTCAAGGCTACAGGAGGGTGATAACAGTGCTCATGGAGGAAAAAAAACCCCCAAAACAGGTAATGTAGCATGGCAAAAGGGCCAATGGAGCATCTGTCCCCTGCTGTGGTGAAGGAAGCTGCTCTTGGCAGAAGCCAGCAGCGGATATAGTCCAAAAAGGTCACTTGAAAGACTTAACATGATCTCTTCCTTGGCTTCACACTAGTTATGTTTATAAGAAAAAGACCTGGGGGAACACAGCAGAAAAGAAAGTCTTCAGCCTGAGATGACAGCTTTTCTTCTTTCTGCAGCTATTTGGCAGTGGTGGGAAAAGCTGTCAGCCCCAGGAAGAAAGCAGAAAGTATTTGCAGAGTCATGTGCAAGAGAACCAAAATACAATTGTAGCATCTTGAAAGGTAGGGGTGTAGGAGAGGCCTGGAGATGGGAAAGAGAGTTCTCACAGGAGGGAATATATACATATAATGCTGAAAATATCAGCTGCAGAGGCCTCAGTGTATGAAAATGATGATGAACAGTAATACCATTCCAGTCACAAAACAATCATGTTTCTACAGCTGTGGCCTGTGCAGAGCCAAAAGGAGTGAGGAGCCATCCCTGCCTCCCTGGAGAACAGTTTTGTAAGCAAAACAGAGAAAGGGGCAGGCCTCATCCTGTGACACCAGTAATTCACCCTGTCAGCAGCAGCAAAGCCAGCCCCCAGTTTGTCACAGGACAAGCTGGGTTTCACTTTTGTGAGGTTTCAAGGTCTCTCCCTCTCCAAAATGCCCAAGAGCAGTGTCTGCTTCTGCCAGAGCCCTGTCACATTTGGGATGTACCAGAATGCTGCCCAGGGCCACAACACTTCCTCCCCTTCTTCTTGGGATATCAGGTGCTTTTTCTGATTTTGGCTGACAAAAGTCAAGTCTAAGAGACACATCCACCAGCCTAGTCCTCCTCTCTTGGGTGGCCTTTCCAGTAGCTGCACCCTACAGCCCCATGACTCCCTCCCACAGCCTGGGCTCCCATCAGGAGTCAGGAGTTTGCAGTCCCATTCCCAAATCTGCTGCTGAGTTGCTGTCTCATATCATAGAGGGGATGATCCAGCTATGATATACTAAGAGAGAGAGAGTAGGATCCAGGAGCTGCCATGACTGTTGGGACATGCTTGATGGTAAGACAAGAGGAAATGGCCTTAAATTGCACCAGGGGAGGTTTAGCTTGGACATTAGGAAAAAAATTTTCATGGAAAGGGTTGTCAAGTGCTTGAAAGAGTCTGCTTAGGGAAGTGGAGGATTCGCCATCCCTGGGGGTGTTTAAAAGGTGTGGAAAAGAACCCAATTAACACCCAGGCCACAGGAGAAAGACTAAGAGGTCTGAGGATCTGTTGGTCCAAGGTGACACTCAGAGTAGGATGAGCAGGAGAAGAATCACCATGTGAATAGATTCATATCAAAAATAAAACCTGACACTTCACATCCCATTCTCTACTGTACCTGTTGTCTCATCATCTCACACTTAAGGCAGGAAAGAGAGTTCTTCCACAAGAAGAGGTGAAGAATCTGACGTATTTAAAAAAACAACACAAAAAAACCTCAACTGCAAAGTCCTTTCTCCATCTGACATATATCTACACACAAATTGACTAAGGCAGATATGCACATAGACAACTTTTAGAACCTCCTATCTCAGGGGTTGGAAAGCAAGCTGGACTTGAGCCCTGTAGAGCAGAGGAAGGAGGAAGGAAGACATCAGAGAGATGCAAACAAGAAAAGCATGGAAGAAGAGCTCCAAGGTGTCCCAGAGTGTGGGCTGGTGTCTGTCCCAGGACAGCCATGGCTGCTCAGCACTCCCATGGGGCTACGAGCAAGGGGCCAGCATGTGACACCTCCAGGGTGTGTGTATCTGGGGACCACTCCCCAAAGCAGATGCAGCAGCACCCAAGTCTTGGCAGAAATTGCCAGCAGAGGCAAAAAATGAGAGCAAACACTTTTCAATAAATGCAGCCATTTGCCAAGTGCACGTCTGTGCACAGCTGACCAGAGAATCATAGAATCATTTGGGTTGCAAGAGACCCTTAAGATCATCAAGTCCAACCATAAACCTAACACCCTTTAGACCTTTTTTATTTGTGGCTTAATATGCTCTAATCATGTCCTCACATAAGTAAAAATACTTTAAGATGGCATTTGAACAGGGCAAAATTAGCAATCATCTCTATCTGATACCGACTTGGAGTATTTGCCCACTTCAAGCCACTGTCTCAGGTTCTTCTTTGATACTTTAAACCACCAAATACCTGCTGAGCGTAAGGTAAAGTGGTTTTGGCTGGAGCTAGAGTATATAAACTAAATTTTCTGAGGGCT
>NW_008679794.1:20485-21351 GCF_000695815.1 Acanthisitta chloris | reverse complement strand
CAGCAGGACCCTATAAATCCAGATTTCTATAGTTATCACTTTATGATGGAAAAGGAAGAATTCATTTCAGTGTAGAAAGAAAGAAAGAAAGAAAGAAAGAAAGAAAGAAAGAAAGAAAGAAAGAAAGAAAGAAAGAAAGAAAGAAAGAAAGAAAGAAAGAAAGAAAGAAAGAAAGAAAGAAAGAAAGAAAGAAAGAAAGAAAGAAAGAAAGAAAGAAAGAAAGAAAAAGAAAGAAAGAAAGAAAAGTTTTTTCATATTCAAAAATACTGGGTTTGACTCTTGATTCAAAGTATTTCAATGTAAATTTTTGGCAATAAATAAAATTTGATTGATTACTCCCAAAATATTGACTCCAAAATGAAGTATTTGCTCAGTGACCAGTCTCAGAGCACTCTGAAATCATGGGGGAGTTGTTTACTCACTTGATGGATGACAGATCAGTGAGCAGGAGGAAGGCCTCAATGAATCATTTCTGACATTAACCTTACAGAAACAAATTCCCAAGAGTATCTGTGTTAATTCTGCTGCCAGTGCTTGTGCAAACACTGCTGGACAGAATTCACATCACTATCTTTCTGTGACTAGTTTTGCAAACAAAAGTTCCTCATTGGCACTTCCAGGCAAAGTCAACAGGACAGGCAGAGATGAAGGAAAATGCACTTTGTTTATTAAAACAACAGTTAGCATGTCATTGGAAATCTGCTTGAGACTTTTATAACAGATTTTGGGGTTGATTAAAATAAAATAAAGGAAAGCATGCACTGGATTAAGCAATGAAATACCATTTTTTGTTTCTGTAACTAAGCAGAATGTTCCAAATGTTCAGCATCTGCCATAGGTACTTTTTTTATGTGCTATTTTTAGTG
>NW_008679794.1:19717-20462 GCF_000695815.1 Acanthisitta chloris | reverse complement strand
TCCCTACAATTTGTTGTTTGGCATAGTTAAGATGGTATAAGCCAGACCTTGGTCTATTATGAAAAACAGTTGGAAATACAATATAGAAACATCTGTTTCTGTGGACAGACACAGTAAGTTGGTAAGCAGCAAGTGCAGGATACATATGTATACATATATATATATTTGTATTTTTAATTTCAAAGTTCTCCTAATTATAATCTTATGCAGAATTGCCATATTCTCTTCTAACTGCAAAAGCTCTAGTGGAATATCATTCTGCAAGGATACAGACCTGCTTGCATTTGTGCTATGGAAAACTGTGTCTGCTTGGCTGAGCAACACTACCTGAGGACTGCCAGCACATAGAAATGTCACACCACCACCACAAACAACTGAGTGAGACCTGAAAACCCACCAATGTCCCACCAATGCCAGAGCTGGACTTTTAATTGCTGTCTCTTTCTAACCAGAAAGTCTTTTCTAACAATGAGCACTGAAAACTCATTTTTAGATCCTAAAGACCAGCAGAATGCTTCCTAGACATATTTTCTAGAGACCCACCATGTTGCTCAGCTCTTTCCCATTCTCCATTTCTATTGTTGAGAAAAATTGTGATAGCTGTGCTTCTGCCACTAAATTAAGTAGGAAGCTCTGACCTCCTTTGGGAAGCAGGACTTTGGCCCTGTTCACTGCTTAGGAAAAGCTGTGGGGTGGACTCTCCCAGTATGCAATGTGAGTAGGTTGCTCAGTCCCACATGGTGAT
>NW_008679794.1:8962-19695 GCF_000695815.1 Acanthisitta chloris | reverse complement strand
TGCTGTGGCAACATTGCTCTCTCCCCACACTCCTGCACAGTTCTGCCAGGCACAGCCTGCACATGGGCACATCACCCAGGGTTTCTGCCTACTGGACCACCTACCCATGAATGGAGAAGGGTGTCTCCAGGTAGCAAAAGCCAAGAGAAAAGCTTTCCAGCTTTTATTGTCCAGCTTCTATACTCGACACAGCTAAATAACATCAGCCTGCCCAGTCTGGCATGGATCTTTCCACCAAACATAGAGCCAGGGAAAGCGTTATTTCTCTGTAACCCACAATGTCACTCACTCCCCTGGAGTAAGAGGCGAAAAACATCTCTGATCTCAATAGAGCCCTCAGGTACTCATTAATAAACCACCAGATTTTCCTGACTTCTCCTGTAACTTTTGCCACATGTTAAGCCCCCTAGCAAGGGGTTGGTTCAATGATTTCAGGGGTCCTTTGTCAACAACGATGGATTTCAATTCTGCTTTTGACAAATTAGCAGGAAAATTTCCCTGGTGCTTTTTTAACAGGTGGCTCTTCCCACATCACCAGACTCAAAGTCCCTTGGAAATGTGTTATATTGGCAGAAAGGTGAAAACAGCTGACTGAAATGTGAGAAACCAGCATGTGGGCTTGACAGACCATACTGCCCACTAACCTGCCATCACTCATTCATCCAGGCAGTAACAGTGAGAGGCAAAGGAATTGGTTTTTTTCTTCTGGAAACATTAGTCTGGAGTAAACAACCTCTCTGAGCTTGCACTCACCATTCAGCAGTGGAGCCAGGGCAATTCCATGCCATCAACCGTCACTGGACTCTCTCCAGTATGTTCCTGCACTGGGAGAGAGTCCAGCAAAGGGACACAAAGATGATACAAGGAACTGGAGCATCTCTCCTGTAATGAAAGGCTGAGAGAGCTGGGACTGTTCAGTCTAGAGATCAGAAGGGTCAGGAGGGGATCCCATCTATGTCTATAGATACCTGAAGGGAGGGTGCAAAGAGAATGGACTCAGGCTCTTTTCAGTGGTGCCTAGTGCCAGGAACAGAGCCCATGGGCACAAACTGAAAAACAGGAAGTGTCATCTGAATATCCAGAAACTTTTTTTTTTTTTTTTGCTGCAGTGGTGACCAAACACTGGAACAGGTTGCCCATGGATACAGTGGATGGTTCATCCTTGGTGGTAGACAAAACCCAGTGGGACATTGTCCTGGCTAATCGATTCTAGGTGGCCCTGCTTGAGCAGAGGGGTTGAATGAGATGACATCCAGAGGTCCCATCCAGTCTCAACCAGTCTATGAGTCTGTGACACCCTCCAAAGACAAGTCTGCAGCTCTGACAATTGGAGAAATCTTCCTTTTACACTCTGGAAATTGAATTTCCCAGTGATGAACACAGGACTTTCTTCATATTCCCAAGTCATGCTTCCTTCCATCCTGCTGATAGGGAGAGAGCATGCTCACCAAATCAAAGTGCAAGAGCTGAAAGTTCAAAAGGATCTTCTCATTTCTAAGCAGCAAATTTCCTTTGGTGGCCACAGGCTGGTTTGATCCCTTATGTAAACTCCACCTGTGAGAGCAAGTCTAGGAAAACAAGTCTGCTGTCAGTAGCAGCCTGCATTGTGTCTTGAAAATCTGTGGAGATCTGAAAACTAAAAAAAAAGGGTTAAAGCCTGTGTTCCAGTTAGGATCCTTCATGATCCTTTTGTCCTTGGATTAATCCAGGAACAAGGAATAATGAACCAATCCTGCTGTCAGGTTAGCTGTGCATAAGCAGTGTTGTCCTACACACAGGCACACATTAACCTTATTCCATCCCCTCTACAGGGGGAACCAAGAGGAGCATTTCTTCAAGACCTAGATTGCTCAGACTTTTATTAAATGCTGTAAATGTTCCACTTGATGGATTGTGTAGAAAGCTTTTCTGTTGAAACAACTGAAAAGGTTGCCCCTCAGGAGTGAAAGGACAGCCTTATCCCAAGGCATAGGCCTGACTGCTTGGAAGGAGGAAAGAATTTATCAAATAAAGTAAGAATGCTTGGAATTTCATCTGGTTTCAGGGTATGCAAGAGGAGTCTGCAAGCAGAACTGCTCAGACATGCCACCCTCTCTGCCTCTTTGCTTACCATATTCCTGGCTTAGTGGCATTGAGATCCAGCCACCCTTTGGGTCTTTGTTCTCTTGACACTTTTGAAATTACAAAGGCAATTTACACCCTTAGAAGTAAAAATATTTGAGTGTAAGTTCTGGCATGGAAAGGGCACATCTAAGTCTTAAAAATTATCACAAAGATTGTTGAGAGAAGTTTTGATTCCTCGTGATGCAGCTAAAAGAAAATGGTTATTTGCAGAATAGGCATCTGTCTTTTCTTTATTCAGGGTAAGTTTGGAGCTATTTTCTCCTGGTTCAAGTCTAAGGGCTGAGCATTTTGTAGATTTGTGCTTCTATAATACCCTGCCCAAGGCACACAGGAGCTTATCTGGTTACTGGTCAGTGAAAAGCAAAAGTGTGCTTGGCTCTAAAACTCCACTGGCAGCTGAGACCAACTGGTGGGTGAGCTGACAGGTATTCCTCTACCTGTTCTGTTCCAGCAGCACAAATGTGTCTGCTGTCTTGGCTCTGGGCAGTTAAAGGACCTTTGATAAGGGGTCCAGCATGTCAGCTGCACATGGTGCACTTTGGCAACGTGCCATGCTCACAGTCGGCTCATTTTATTTGCATTTTGCTCTCAGGGGGTGAATTAGACCTCAGCCAGTTCTTTCATCTGCTTGCATTTTCACAATGCCCCTATGAAAGTTTGTTCCCAAGCTGTCCTATCCCCCTTTCACCCTCATGCTTTTTAACTATGTTACTTTACACAATTTCTGGGCCTTTGGAGAGAAGGTTCTGAGGCACCTTCTTAGCTGGGCCATCCTACACAAGCCAAAAGGACATGCTTTAAAAGTTATTTGAGATTGTGACAAATTTGTGACATGAAGATTTCCACAGACTGTCGCAGCCGGGGCCTCCAGAGGTGCCACTACCTTCTCACAGTGGAGGCTAAGGTCTTGTTTCTTTGCTATCTGACAAGGATCTGTCAGACTTGCTCATCTCCTGTCAATACATGACTGTCAGCTTTTATACTGATCCAAAATTTGCCACCCCAGCCCACTTCCTATGCCTACTCAGGTCTTGTAGATCTTTCACCACATTAACTCAGTCTCTACCATATATTTACAAAGGTTTGTGACCTTTACCTGTAGTCAATCATTCCCCATGGTCTAATTTGTCTCTTTTCCCCTCCCCCCCAGCACCTCTATCATGTAGACATTGTCTGTAAATGATTTACCAAGCACTTGCAGAGCACTGACTGTATCCCTTGAGGCATGCACAGCTCACTTGCAGTTCTGCTCTGGTTTAGGCTTCACAGATTTTTCAGTGTCTCATTCAGATCTCCTTGTCCTCAGTTACATCAGCACTTGCCTCTCATCTTCAGTACAGCAGGCAATTGGCTGCATTGGAAAGGTTCTGGACATGTATTGTGGTACATGTAAGTGCAAAGTGGGCAGTAGCTTGTGTGGATGGAGGAGTGTAGATATCACTGGCATGGAGCTCTGGGACTGTGCCCTATTTAGAATAATAGAATCATTCAGGTTGGAAAAGACATTGGGTCCAACCATTAACCCAGCTCTGCCAAGTCCACCACTAGATCATGTCCCTAAGCACCACATCTACACTTTTAAAATAGTTAAAGGGTCAGTGGCTCCACCACTTCCATAGGCAGTCTGTTCC
The DNA here is from genome assembly GCF_000695815.1 of Acanthisitta chloris. NCBI lineage: Eukaryota > Metazoa > Chordata > Aves > Passeriformes > Acanthisittidae > Acanthisitta > Acanthisitta chloris. Next base: position 15,940 of record NW_008679794.1, on the reverse strand, counting down.
ACTGTTTGACCACTCTTCTGGTGAAGAAATTTTCCCTAATATCCAATCTAAAACTCCCCTGGAACAACCTGAGGTCATTTCCTCTTGTCCTATCACTTGTTACCTAGGAGAAGAGACTGACCCCCACCTGGTTACAACCTCCTTTCAGGTAGTTGTAGATAGCAATAAAGTCCCCCTTCAGCCTCCTTTTCTCCAGGCTAAACACTCCCAGCTCCCTCAGCTGCTCCGCATCAGACTTGTGCTTCTGTTGCCCTTCTCTGGACACACTCCAGCACCTCAATGATTCTCATGTAGTGAAGGACCCAAAACTGAATACAGGAATCAAGGTGTGGCCTCACTAGTTCCAAGTACAGGGGGAGGATCACTGCCCTGGTTCTGCTGACCACACTATTGCTGATACAGGCCAGGATGCCACCTGGGCACACTCCTGGCTCATGTTCAGCTGCTATTGACCAGCACCCCTGGGTCCTCTTCTGCCAGGCAGTTTTCCAGCCACTCTGCCCCAAGCCTGTAGCACTGCCTGGGATTCCTGTGACCCAAATAATCCTATTGTAAGGAACATAGCCAGATCTAGATGGAACATCCTGTCTCTGTACATGGCTCATGTGCAGGTCTTCATCCAGCTGTTGAATGAAAAGAGGAGAGATTTAGATTAGATATTAGGAAGAAATTCCTTACTCAGAGGCTAGTGAGACACTGGCACAAGCTGCCCAGGGAAGTTGGAGATGTCCTGTCCCTGGAAGTGGTCAAGGTTGGATGGAGCCCTGAGCAACCTGGTCTTGTGGGACCTGTCCCTGCCTGTGGCAGGGGGGGGGGGGAACTAGATGATGTTTAAGATCTCAACCCAAAGCATTCTATGATTCTATGATCACCACAGCATCTGTATCTAAAACAGGGGTTTAGACCCCACTCTGGAGACTGGCTAGTGAAGTTTAATGTTTCACTTCCCAGCACTGCTACATCTAAGTCCCTTAGTTTTTTCCTTGGTTTTGAATGCCTGGATGAGATTGCCAATAGGAATGTCAATTATTACACTGTACTGGAGTTTATTCTGTTAAAATTAGTATTTTAGGAGGATAATGAAGACCAGCAGGTCATCTCATTGCTGGAAAAATTAGTATAATATTAGGGATAAGATTCTGGAAAGCAAACCATCCACTCTGGTAAACTGTTCACCTGGTGAAACAAAGCAAACCTAACAGTAGAAGCTGATGAGTTTATTGACCATATCCTTCTGTGTCTGCGATTAAGTTACAGGTCAGAAATGCTATCACAGCACTCAATGCCCAACAAAGCTGCAGGTAGACTGCAGGGACTTGAGGATACACAAACACAGAAGCCAGAACCACACAGAACATCCCAAACTTGCTTAGATCAAGCCTGAGCACGATATTTTTGTCCCAGTTACAAGTGAGATGAAGACCACAGGTTATTGCATAGGGGTTAGTGCAGATTTTAGAACCAAAGCCAGTAACTACCATCATCAGCTAAACTGGGTTCAAGGTGTGCAGCTGGGTTTCTGCATGGTTGCCATATGCCCACTGCACTGGGGCTGGCTCTCAGTGACTCTCAGAGAGTAGCAAACCCCAGTAGTGTGAATCAGGAGAATGTTGCTGGGAAACAGGATTCCTCAAAAGGCCGGCAGGGAGTCTGAGCAGATCAAAATCATCCTTAAATACGTGGAGATCTTTTGAAAATGTGTTTTGATGCTCCCACCGGTGCTCTTACGGAAAGCTGATGCCCTTTCCCCATGCCTGGGGGTGTCTGAAGCCCTGTGGAGCTGTGTCCAAGGGCCGTGGGAGCAGCTCCTGGCTGCCCGGGACACCGCGTGTGCCACCACTAGGTGTCACGGCTGTCCCACACAAGCCACCCTGTCCCGCAGCCCTGGAGGCAGCGAGGGCTTCCGTGCAGCTCTTGGCAGCTGCCAGAAACCAAACAGTCCAGAAAAAACTCTGGGAGGGAGGCAGAGCCCATGCCTGGCTGTACCCTGACTCCATGGAGGGGACCAAAGGTGGGAGAGTTAGGGGTGTCATCAGAGCCATGGAGTGACTCAGCACAGGGATTTGGAGGTGCAGGACTGACTTTTCACATTGACTTGAAAAAGTGTATTCATAAGGCAAAACATGTCATAAACAGGGTCTGTATTCTCCAGGTGCCTCTGTGTACAGTCTGGTTTAGTATTTGTTTCACGTGGCTAATGGATGTTGTAGTCGGTGCTCCTGGTTAAGTTTCACACAGGTCCTACCACAGTGTTATTAAGAGTCTCAAACCCTTTCCCTTTCTGTGGTATATTTTCCAAAAATGAGCTTCCCTGGTTCATGTTTAAGCACAGTGTGCTGGTTTGGGCTGGGATACAGCTAATTTTTTCCATAGTAGCTAGTATGGGGCTACAGTTTGGTTCTGTGCTGGAAACAGTGTTGATAATTCAGAGATATTTTACCTATTACTTAGCAATGCTTACACAAAGTCAAGACCCTTTTTGCTCCTCATCCCACCCCACCAGTGAGAGGCTGGGGGTGTGCAAGGAGTTGGGAAGGGGACACAGCCAGGACAGCTAACCCCAACTGACCACAGGGATATTCCAGACCATACGGTGTCATGCTCAGCAGATATAGCTGGGGCAGAAGAAGAAAATGGGGCATGTTCAGAGCTATGGCAGTTGTCATCCCAGGTGACTGTTATGTATGATGGAGTCCTGCTGTCCCGGGGATGGCTGAACACCTACGTGCCTGTGGAAAGTGGTGAATAAATTCCTTTTTTTACTTTGCCAATGAAACTGTCTTTATCTCAGCCTATGAGTTTTCTCACTTTTACTCTTTCAATGCTCTTCCCCATCCCACCAGGGGAGGGGGAGCAAACAGCTGTGTGGGGTTGAGCTAGAGTTAAACCATGGCACTTTGTCTCTCCACAAAAGGATAAGTGACAAATACTGTATATACTGTAATTTTCACCCAGATAATAAATCCAGCATTTCAGAGAAATAGTCCTTAAAATTGTTGCTATATGAAGTCTATACCACCAAGTGTTCAGGCTTATGCTGGAGATTTCATACAGCTAGACTGTGTCTGTGAGAGAGGAGGCAGCTCAAACATTTGCTCCATCCCTGAGGCATTCTCTTCCTTGCTACCAAGCACCCTGCAGGTCTCCTGCTCTCTTTTAGCACTGTACATATGCCCATATTCAGCCAGCCTCTCTGTTTACTTTTCTATTGCTGGAGCTGGGATTACCCTCACTAGGAGGCTGTGCTGATCAGCTGCTTCCCATTGTGATCTGCTTCATTAGTAAAGGGTTTTTTTGGGGTCTGTTTTCAAGATGACCAGTGGGAAATGCACACCATCTCCCAGTAATGTAAATTAATAGCAATTGAGCTGTATGAGAGACTCCCTGTGAGCTGCTCTGCAAAGACAGTCCTGCAAGTACATGTCAGGAGTCATTAACACTTCAGCTGCAGCACATCCAAACACTCTGAAAAAGATTTAGGAGGGACTAATCCCTCCAGTGGCAGAGCTGTGTTGGCCTTTGGCAGAGTTACATCATGGGTGAATTTAGCCTCCATTGTCTAACATCAGACAGACTTGGCACCAGGGGAATAACAATGACAATAGCAGATGAGCTCGGCATGCCTGAATATCACTTGCCCTCATCCTCCCATCATTTCAGAGGGAGTTCCTGAGCCCACTCGGTTATCAGACCATATTCTGAAAACTGCAGTCAGCACAGGGAGCACACAGTGGGCTGCCTCTGGCATAAGCCTTCAGGCAGCCTAATTGCTTTTCCGTCTTCTAATTACATATATAACTTCTAATGACAACTTCATGAAATGAAACATTTTTACTTTCACTCCAAGAGTCACTAAATGGGCTGACAGCTATGGTTCACCATAGTTTGGTGTACAAGGACAGGAACGGTGGAACAAAACAAGAGAGGAGGCTGGCATTTAATGATGCAAACACAGGATGCATTCAGCTTCAACAATTTGTGCTTGAATTTATGGCATCTTGTCAAGAGTTTTGGTAGACAGTGAGAGGAGGTCTGGTGCCTTCATCTGAGAACACAGGTTTGGGTGTGATTCACGGTCCTGTTTAGGGGTGACCATTGGCCAGTCATTTAATTTCACTACACCTCTGAGCATTATTCCTCATGTCCACCACCTTTTATCTGACAGATTGTCTTTTCCTTTCTGACTATACAATGCCTGGTACAGTCTCCACTGTGGCCACCAAGTGCATCCGAGATCTGATAGAGTATAGCAAGCAACTCTGATTTAGAAGCACTGGTGGGTGTTTGTCTCATATAGGTGCCACGATCTCAGGGCACTATCTTTGTGTGAAAACAAGAGAGTTTGCAAATCTATTTGGATGACTTCACAAGGGAAATGCACAGAAGTCAGCGTTAAAGGGATAGGAGAAATTAACAGAACTTGCTATACACTACTTAGGGAATAAATTGTCAGAAGTCTGCAATTCAGCTTACAGCAGGAAGCCTTCTGGAACAGGGTTGCTTTCTATATGGAGCATTTCACAGTTAAAATTGAAGTCTGTTGACCTGTGCTATGTAAATATACATGTGCTTTTTTCTTTTCTCTTACAGGTCATTTTACTTCTTTATGTGAGATGAAGCTTTAAGAAAATATTTAAAAAGCAAAGTGTGGCCGCTGATGATGGTAAACATACCTGTCTACAAGAAAACTCAGCAAGATACTTGGTAACAAATGAGTTTTTCATGTGGACTCTGTTAACCAATTTTATGATGATGTAATTTAACCAGCATAGCCTTACATCTTTTATGCTATTTAAAGGCAGCTGGTCCTAACACTAAGCAAACACAATGAAAAATCCAACATATGAATGTCCAAACTCTCCACAGGGTGTCGTGCTCCTGTGTGGGCAACCTGTACTTTCATGAGCTTTTATCACTGCCAGTCTCAAGTCCCTGTGCTATTTGCAGTCTGCAAGATCCTATCCATCAAGATTCAGTGCCAAATATCACTAAGCAAAGCCACTTGTTTAAAGGTTCAGGACCCCCCCAACTCAGCACAGAAAGTACAGTTAGATAAGAGCCTGTCCTGTGCTTGGAAATTAGCTGTATGTTTGTGTTGCTAACATTTAGCTGCTTTAATAGATTGTTTAGAAAGTTGGATTCCATTTCCCAAGCTAAGGACATGAAGAGAGTAAAACAAAGATCTTTTTTCTTTAGGCAGCACCCAGGGACAGAACTCAAACAAGTCAGCAATTACCCAGTAGGTTATAATGTGAGGACTGGAAAAAGCTGCTGGTATGAACTTCTTCTGTGCATTCAAATCCCCCAAACCTCTTAAAGTTTTTGATAAACTACTTCTCAACTGCAGCATAGGGTCACTGGTCAAATCTGATTTACTTTTGACCCAGAACAACAGATTGACCATGACACTGATTTGGGACATGAAGAGTATATTGTAAGCTCCAATTCTGCCAAAGTCAGATCAAGAGCTTAAATTTGGACCCCTCCATCCAGTCAGAGGAAAGTGCCCCAGTACCAAGGTTATTGAATATTCTGATGATCTGTCTCATATTTTTCATTACAAACTCCAGAAGATGTTAATTTTATCCTTGATGGGGGATTATTAACTAAAAGGGCATTATAATTAGTCAGAATTCATAGGATAAGAGTATAGTTGAGATGCTGACTCTGAAATTTTTACTACTGCATTCTAACATTGAAGTATTTGCTACAAAATACATTTGCTGGAAATATGTCCCACAAAATACAAGGTTCCATATCTCCCACTCACACTGCAAGCTATCTACATTACTATTTTGTGCCCAGAGGAGACATCTGCCAATCCTTGCCAATGTTTCATCAACTTGGAGATTTTAGTCTCTGGAGAGGGAGAAACCATGCCATTAGAATTAGATGGATAACACTGAAGTTGCCTTTGAGAAGAAAATCTTCAAAGATAACTCTGAAGGATCAACCCAATCCTTCACAGATAGATATTAATTATGATTGTAAACACCAAATCCATTAGGGATCCTCAAAAATACATTTCCAGTTGATGGCATTGTTGTACAATGTGGTGAATAAGCAGAAGAGACTGGCATACCATTCCCTCAATCCTATTTATGCCCCACAGTTTTTCAACAAATAGCTCTGTAAAAAGCAAACATAACAGATTGCCAAATGATACAAATTGTCATATGACCCACAACCTTAAAAGCAGAAAAATTAAAATGCAGGCTGAATAAATAATCCTTTCCAGGCAGTTCAGGCAGTAGTGCTAGACAACTAACTCTAGTAGAAATGTAAAATAGAAGCCTTTCACAGGGTCTATGTCTTCCTTTCACTATAACTGTACTTTTATTAATTGGGCCATATTACCTGCTTACCTGTGGGACTTTCCACAGTGCTCCTGAGAAAGTTGCACAATAAACACAAGGAACATCAAACCCAGATCAAGATGTATTGTTCTGAAAGCAAATTCCTACAATGCCACCCTTTATAAAATCTTTGTGGTACAGAAGCACAAGCAGCACTCAGTATAGTAGGCTTTTCTGCCTTCAGCCTTTAGAAGAAGCCAGCACTGTTGGAAGAAAACTGTTAACACAGAAGAACATGGGACAACATTTAAACTCTGATTTAATTTCAGGAGAGTTTTGCCAGAGATTTTTCTGTCTATACACTTATTCTGGACAAAAAAAAAAGTTCAGAGAGAACATTTGTATCCAGAGATTACATTCTCTGCCAAAACAGCCATAAATTTAGATATCAGCATCCCTGCAACTGCAACTCCAGCTGTGTTCAGAAGAAGACTTATGTTTATGTATACAAATGTATACACGTAAGTACATATTTTCCCCGTGTGTTTTTCAAACAAAGCAGAAAGATTTCCCACATACACAGTAAAAGACTCAGGCAATTCAAGGGTTTCCATGGCAGCTGCTTTTATTTATCCCTATTATACCTTTGAAAGTGTTTGTTTCATCCTAAGCATTGGTAAAA
>NW_008679794.1:1464-8912 GCF_000695815.1 Acanthisitta chloris | reverse complement strand
AAATATATCTCATGATCCATACACCTAGTCATGCTATACATAGAAATCTGAAGGTTGTTTCTATGGGAATGAGCTGAAGGTTCAAATTCTGACTGTCACAGGAGCATTCATGCTGCATCTCACAGGCATTGATGGGGCCGGCTGTAAGCACAATGCACCCAGCAATTTCCACATCTGCTGCCTGTATGGGATGAGTGACTGACCCATCAGATAGGCTGGATCATGCCCAAGCTGTTCTGCCTGTGAATTTGGGACAGCCTCCAAAAGCACCTGGCAGCCTAGGAAGTGCTGCATTGATGCATCATCTCAGGTAAGTTTCAAAATCTGCATCTGCCCATAGAACTGGGACAGAAAAGCTTGTTTTCTCCATTTTTGATGTTTGCAGTGTCATAGTCTAACACCAGTCAGCAGCCAAGAACCACACAGCTGCTTGCACTCCCCAGCCGTGGTAGAATGAGGAAGAGAAACAAAAGTAAAATACATAGGTTGAGATAAGAACAGCTTAATAATTGTTAACAAAATGAGATAAGATACTATGGATAATAAAAAGGGAAAATCGAGAAGAGCTTAATAATTGTTAACAAAATGAGATAAGATACTATGGATAATAAAAAGGGAAAGAAAAAACCAGAAGCCAACAAAACAAAACAAGTGATGCTCAATACAATTGCTCACCACCCATGGACCGATGCCAGTCCCTGTTCCAGAACCCAATCAGCCCACCCCCCGGGTAGTTCCCCCCCAGTTTATATACTGGGCATGATGTTCTATGGTGTGGAATATTCCTTTGCCTACTTGAGGACACCTGTCCCAGCTATGCTCCCTCCCAGTTTCTTTTGTGCACCTTCTCACTGTCAGAGCATGAGACGTAAGAATTTAAGATAAACACAACCTAGCAGAAACCAAAACATTAGTGTGCTATCAACATTATTCTCATTCTGAATCCAAAACACAGCACTGTACCAGCTATTGAGAAGAAATTAACTCAATCCCAACCAAAACCAGCACAGCTCACTAGAGGGTTTTTGAGTCAGTTCACCTCTAGCTGTGGGTTATATTTAAGGCTGGCCAGGAAATGTTTTTCCTGCCCTCTGTGAAAACACTTACAGTTCACAAATGTTTCCAATCTGTCACTCAGGCAAAACAAACATCTTTGGAAGCAGAGAGAAACCTTGACTGCAACAACAGCCTCAAGGTGCTGTGCAGCAGATAACATGGACCTCAGATGAGAGATCCTGCCTTACGGGAAGAGCATTTCTGTGAAAAACATCAGTCAAGGGAGACTCTTTAAAAGCAGTTGGCTCAGTTCTTAGAGAGTTCAGTAAGGGGTGTGCTAGTTACCAATGCTTCCTGCTCCAACAAATGAAGGAACTTCACATTATAGTGCTCTGAACTTTCACCATTCATATGCCACTTCCCTTCAACCCTGGAGAAAATTAATTTAATAGGAAGACTCAGGGCTTTTGCTTTATTCCATTTCAGGTATCTTGAGGGTGGGAGGGAGCCAGCAGGAGAGAGGTGGAGAAGCCTCAAGCATGAGGATCTTCGTGGTGCAGGTCTCCCCCTTCTATTTATTTCAGAAGTACTTGAGTATATGATGTTCCTTGCTTGTCTTGCCTGGGAGGAATATCCGCATATGAAAAATCAATACAGAAACAAGCTTCTTACAGGGTTAACCTCATGCTAGCCAACAGAAGAGAGACTCCTGGCTCTAGCAGTCAGGCTGTCTTGGTGTGTTGGATATTTTTCATTAAATCTCATCTGCCCTGTGATATAGCATCTACACTATTCCTAGTTTCTGGGTAGTAATGATGGGACCTTGGTGGCAATGGTATTAGGGGAACAGTGGCAGAGACATCAGAGTATGACACACTTAACTTGGTTAATAACATTTTTCCAGCATGATTTGTTGGCCTCTCCAGGACCTGTAATTCACCTGAAATGAAAAATGAAAGTCAGACACTCTTGATGTTTCATGAAATCAGATCCTAATCTGATTTTCAAGTGTTTGTTAAATTTTGACTCCTCAGAAATGACTGAATAATGTTTTCATTTCATCTTTCCTTGGTCCTTCTCCCATTTTGTAGAAACAGCACTCATGATCCATAGAGGTATGAAATAATCCTTTTTTAGGGTGGGGACAAAATGTTATCTGCAGTCCAAGTTATCTGTCTGTATTTTATTTGAACAAAGAGACAAAACCAAGATAGTTAATTTTCAGCCAAAATCAGCAATCATGAAGAATAAGGTCCTGTCCACTACCTTAGTCATCCTCCATGTTGCCCATTTGATTGAGTTTAAAGCAAAACAAAGAACTAAAAAGAATAGTGTGTGCTGTGTTAGGATCTCTACCAAAGTCTGTAAGGGGAGCCAGAGAAAAAATGACTCATGGTGGGAAGAATTCCACCTGTTCCCATCCAAATTATGTTTCCTTGTCAGGCTGGAAGCAGCTGATGCACTGGTTCCCATGGGAATATTTTCATCTTGAACAATATACACATTTAAAACCACTTCCTGAATTTTTCCTGTTTATTGTTTGCATTAAGTGCTGTCCTCTAACCAGTGCAGAGCCTGCTGCTGAGTGAGCATTTCTGCCCTCCCCAGGCTTCAATTCTGCTCTCATTTTTAAAGGAAATTAAGGATAACTAATGTAAGAAAGGCATTCCTATCACCAGGACTGGGAAAACCATTGAAAACGTCCTCTGTGAAAATGAGTTTAGTGAGAAGCAGGAACAAGGGGAAATAGATTTTCTTGAAGAGATATGCTGAAGACCTTGAAATTCCAAACAAAGCCATGCCACATAAAGAAAGGCTCACAGGATGGCTACAGTAATGGCCTAAAATTCACTACCTAGACATATTTCATGAATGTTTCTTTCAGTAATTGAGAATCCATTATTTAAAAGGTAGTTGACTATGCACAGAAGAATACAACAGTAATTAAAAATCATGCAGACACTGGATCCCAGTCCCCACTACAGCCATCTCTTCCTGTGCTGCATGGCCACAAAATGAAATCGAGATAAGGACTGACCATAAGCAGGCAAATTTTACTGGCACATTTTCAAACTGTTGCTCCAAATGCCTCAGATTCACAATTCTGTAGATGTGAATCAGTCTTGAACACAGGGAGACAGTAAAACTGCTCCACTGCATTCCTTTGCTGGTGTCTGAGTGATGGTGAGGAAACGTAGCAGTAACAAGCTGCTGCATCACTCTTGGTGAAGAAGTGCAAGTGAGAGAATTAAGCATGGAATTTATGGATACGTCTACACAGATGCATAGTACTGGCAGATGTAAGTTTGCCTTGCTATTTTCTCAACTAGCCAAATATCAACAAGATGGATATGGCTTTTTTGTGCCAGATCTGTATCCATCTGTATGGCCTTCTGTGATTATTGTCAGAGGTCTAGTTCTGATATTGCCACTAATTTGTCTGTGACTGCAGATTTTTTTTAGAATTTCAGACTATCCTCTACTTAAAATACTTTTCAAGAGTGTTGAAGGATCAGTCCTCAGTTTGTGAATCAGATGTTAGACTGGCTCTGAAGAGCATTGGGTCCATTCCCTAGCACACCTAATATTGATTTTGTTTTTCAGGGTACTTTTTATTCTTCTATCTGCAAAATAAATATAAATATGTCATCACTCGAAGTGGGGTTTGGAAAAACATTTGTCATGTGAAATGTGTTTGTGAACTAAGTTGTTATTACAGTGATTCTGAGTAAAATAAGTACCTGCATGCAATTGGTAAGACGTCCTATTAGCTTTGGCTTCTATGCAATTGTTGTTGTCACAATTACATAGCCATTACTTATTCAAAACTTCAAGAAAATATAGAGAATGAACCTTAATACAATAGAATGGGAAAAAATAAAGACTGGTTTATATTTTTGAATCATGCAGAGTAGTGCTATATTTTATTATTACTTCATTTGGTGTTGATTGAAGGAAGGTATTTCACTGCTTCAGTCCTAACAACTGTATTATTGCAGAATGTTCCTACATGGTTGTTTTTCAAATAAAATGAATTGTCTTTAAAAGTGGATCAAATGAGCCTTTAGGTTAAGGTTGTGAATTTCTCTGTAGCATGTTCATAGCAAAGATTTGAGCCAGATGTTTTACATTTTCCATGCCTGAGTCATGAGCTGAATGTCTGACTATTGGCCTATGTTTTGGAGTGAATATATCAAGAAATCATTTGTGGTAACTGTAGTTTCCTGTCAGATGGAAAAATGTTGGAAACTCTTTCTCATGAACTTCTGTCCCTCAGTGGCTGTATTTCCTGTCCAAGACCTTTCTAATTGGGTTGGCATGGTGACAACCTTTATCTAATATGCAATCACTGATTAGGGAAAAATGGAATGTAAGTGGCAGCTTAGACAAACTATAAGGAAACTTCTTTCCTAACTGAAAGAATGAAACACCCTGGAAGGTTAAATATTTATATTGTCAGGACCTGATATGACCTTCATTAAAGTCTATGGACAGAAACAAAATTAACTCAATATGAGACTTACCGTACAAGTGCTTTCTACACCACTGTGGTTTTAATTATGAGGCAATATAAGACAAAGACAGAAATTCTGAAGCCAGGGGTTGTTCCAGCCTGGTGGTGTCTTCCTGAAACCTCCTGCCCCAGCAGCATTTGCTGCCTAGGCTTGGCAAAGAGATAGATGAGCTGATGTGACTTGCTGAGGTGAATTGCCTCTTTACTCAACTGAAGGTCATAGAACCATTTAGGTTGAAAAGACCTCTAAGATCATTGAGTCCAACTGTTGCTCCAGCACTGCCAAGTCCACCATTAAACCGTGTCCATAAGCACCACATCCACACGTTTTTTGAACACTTCCAGGGATGGCGATTCCACCACTTTCCCTGGGCAGCCTGTTCCAATGTTTGACCATCCTGTCAGTGAAGAAATTTTTCCTAATATAAAGTCTAAATCTCCACTGATGCAACTTGAGGTCATTTCCTCTTGTCCTACTGCTGGTTGCCTGAGAGAAGTGACTGTCTCCCACCTGGCTACAGCCTCCTTTCAGGTAGTTGTAGAGAGTGATAAGGTCTCCCCTCAGCCTCCTTTTCTCCAGGTTAAACATCCCCAGCTCCCCCAGTCATTCCTTATCAGACTTGCACTCCCGAATGTTAAGCTGTACAGCACTACCTCAACATAGTGAGCTACTTGAGAAAGTAGATGTAGGCTGAGGAGCTGGCCTTCTTTCAGTGGATAACCAAGAAGGAACTAAGACAGAGGTCAGGAGGCAGGTTGATTACACTGTTCAGTGAAAGCCTTGATCAATGCCCCCAGCAACTGGTAAAAGACACAAGCTGTCCCCAAATTGACATCCACAATGTACAAGTACAGAAAAAGGAAGACTTTTTTTTGGTAGCTAATAATCCTGCTTGTCATTTGAGGAAAACTAGATTATTTCCATTTGTGATACTTCATTCTGTGTAAAAACAAACACTTCTGTGTACATACAACTTTCTTGTCCTCTCTGTTAAGATATATTTAGAACCTTTTCAGACTATATATGTGTCCCCTCCTAGGTTGGTGTTATCTGTCCCCTCCCAGCAGGCTGTTTTTATAAATTCACATGTATGAATTTCATTACCATATAGACTGTGAGCTCATGTAATGACAAGGCCATTTAAATCCCTTATCATGCTTGGTCCAGCTCTGATTGAAGTTCCAGATTGCAAAAGAGACCGAACAGTTTTTCAGGTATAAAGACAAGACATGACAGTCAGCATGGAAAGATCACGTTCAGGAAGAAATAGTTCTCCAAGGACCCAAGCCAGGCTGCTGCTTTGCTGGTGTAGAGCCAAATCTCAGACCTTTCATCTACTAATTCTCTTTTCCCCAGAGAGGCAATGGTTCAAAGTGAGTAGGAAGGTGAAGTAGAAGAATAGAAGGAAAGTTGAAAACCTCAAATTCCTCTGTACAGGTATTCAGGACATGCTGCAATCACACCTTTTCTAACACCTATAATACAGCATTTGTCAACAAAGCAAAAATAATCATAGAATTGTAGAATAGTTTGGGTTGTAAGGGCCCTAAAAGGCCTAAAGGACCTGTAAAGGTCCTAAAGGACCTTTAAAGTCCAACCCCCTGCCATGGGCAGGGACATCTTTGACTAGATCAGGTTACTCAGAGCCCTGTCCAACCTCATCTTGAATGCTTTCAGGGACAGGGCATCTACCATCTCTTTGGGAACCACCCTCATTGTAAAAAATTTCTTCCGTATATGTAGTCTCAATCTACCCTCTTTTAGCTTAAACCCTTACACCTTGTCATTTCACATCATACTCTGGTAAAAAGTCTGTCCTCATCTTTCTTATATGCCCCCTTTAAGTACTGGAAGCCCATAATAAGGTGTTCCCGGAGCCTGCTCCAGGTATTAATAATCTGGCAGTAGCAACGCGTGTTTCAGTGCAAGGGGTGTAACTGTACGGAGAGGCTCTGCAATAGCAGCCCAGCTGCGGCTGTCACAGCCGGGCTGGCAGCAGGGGACATCTAGTGGTGTTTAGCTGTAAATAGAAGAATAAACTAGAATGTCCCCTGCTGCCAGCTGTCTGTGCCTTACTCTGCTGGCTCCAGGGTAGGGCTGCTGTGTGCAAGTGCTGCAGGAGCAGGTGTATGCTTTCAGGAAGCATTCGTACTCCTGCTCTTTGCAACTCCACAATATATATCTGCACATAATGCTTCACGCACCATGATACAAATAAGAGTAGTTAATTTTACTTCACAAGAACCAATGTCCAACCTGGGAAAAAAAACCCAAAACTCTATTACCGTTTCTGCCTTTTCGCCCTATGCACAAAACCTTTGCCATTATTATTTTTCTGTTCCTTACACTGTAGGAAGTTTTCACTGCTTCAGTTGAAGCACAGCTATAAATCAGCTATAAATGGGTTGAAACATCTGTTCATTTGCTCGAGAATGAACAACAGAGAATGGAAACAGAACTCTCTTAATATGGATATGCTACTGACAGGAAAAGCTTCTATTTCCTAAAAACATTGAACTACACTCAGATTTTCCTTCACCCCACTATTCTGTTTTGGCCTCCTCACTGGAACTGTGCTCTCATTAACAGAAAGGAGAGCTGAATGAACAAGCCACACTCTGGGCTGAAAATGTATAAATAGAATCAAAGAATGGTTTGAGTTGGAAAAGGCCTTAAAGACCATCTACTTCCAACCCCCCTGCCATGGGCAGGGACACCTTACTCTAGACCAGGGAGATTAAAGTCTCATCCAAGCTGACCTTGAACGCTTCCAGGGATGGTGCATCCATAAGCTCTCTGGGTAACATTTTCCAGTGCCTTGCTGGAAAATAGAGGGGGGGATAGAAAAATGGAAACCATAGGACCAAAGAGAAGAGGGGGAAAAAACCCCTGGAAAATGCTGGGAAAGATGAGGTCATTCTTGTTTGTGATTAGCCA
>NW_008679794.1:0-1415 GCF_000695815.1 Acanthisitta chloris | reverse complement strand
CCCGCGTGGGCTGCCGTGGGGCTGGGGAGGCACCGCATTGCGGGGATTGCTCCTCGGCATGGGGGAAACACTTCTTCAGCCTCTTCCACAAAACCCGCACAGCCCCGGCCTTTCAGCATAGGGCGGGAGGGATTTAGGTGTGTCTGTGGGCCTGTGCTACACTTTCCCTGCTGGGGTGAAGGTGTTAGCTTTTAAGCAGTAACACATGAACCAGCTGCAAAGAGAGCTGTTTGTGACTCTCTAACCCCAGTGATATCTTGGCTTGGATTGAAAGTGCTTGCAAAACTCTTAGGAAATATCAGGTTAGTTTGCTATGACATTTCAGTCTTTCCTTTTCTCCAGTTTCTCTAACAGTGGCTTGTAACTGCTTGCAGTACTTTCTCTAAGAAAAACATCCATGAGAAAAACAGTGGTGAACTTCTGAGGATTTGATCATAAATAGAGGTCAGGAATTCATGACATCCCAGTGCATTACATGCTATTAAATGTGAGAAGATGAAAGGGGAAAAGAAAGGTCTGCAACATGGGGGACATTAAGACCTCTGAAGGTTTGCTTTGCTAAACTCACACAGTCCTCTCTGGTTGTTTTCCTTTTGATGGTGGCCATGAGATTTCAGACCCAGTTGCCCACTGGCTCCTTCCATCCCCACAAGTGATGTTTCTTTCATTTAACTTTCCAAGGAATTAAACTCCTTTTCTTTACACAGCCACTACTCAGAAAGCAGGTAAATCCTGCCCTGCTATCTGCTCTCAGAGTTTGAGTGTCTTGTCTTTGTAATATTCTGTGAAAAGTTGTTCTTATTTGTTGTTGGTTGTTGTTGTTCGCTGTTCACCAACAGGGTCGTTGTTCACAGACCTCCGTGTGGAGACATGTCTCTCCCTCGCAAAGACTTATCCGTCCATCAGCTGTTGGGGTGCACACTGGTGTTCCTGTGTTATTACAGCCTGTCTTACCTTTCCCAGCGCCGTGTGGCCCCACAGAGCACCTTCAGAGCACCTTCACGTTCCTCCCTCCGCCAGCGCAGCTGCTCTTCAGCTCTGGAGCTCTAGGAGATCCCACAGCACCGGGGAGCCTGGGACAGGAGGAGCAGAGGGATGCGACTGTCCTTAACCCCTCACACGAACCAGCGACTGCAGGGAACAAACAGGTGGAGCAAACATCCCTCCCCACTCCCTGGGAGCAGGACGGCAGCGAGAACCTGCTGCTGTCCTCCCTCGGGGACTGGAGATGACAAATAACCATCGCGCTCTGGCGGGGGGGTGGAACGGGGACACCCATAACGGCAGCAGTGACAACACCCCCCGCAGCTGTAGGGCACGGAGAGGGGGCAACGACTCCCACGGCAGAGCCCGTGGGCTGTCTGCGAGGACGTGGGGACACACACACACATCCCCCAGCCGCGCTCCGTGCCGCG
>NW_008679793.1:22366-63395 GCF_000695815.1 Acanthisitta chloris | reverse complement strand
CGCGCCTCTAAGGGTAGATGCCCTATGCCTTCCCTACCCGGAGACAAAGTTTGTACCAGCCCTCGCCCCTCTCCAGCGCGCGTGTGAGCCTGGCTCCCGCAGTGGGTTAGTTGCTGAGGGTGGTGGCTGGATGCTCTCGCCAAAAAGCACTACCCGGCGTCTGGCCAATGTCTGTGTACCTCCACAGACAAGCCAGTAACTTGCCTTGCTGTCTTTTTCCTCTCAGTTCAAACCCGCTTAGCATCAGTAAAGAAAGGAAAATAATGCTGACTGTGTTCGTGTCCTGTGTCTGAGTTTGTTTTTCACGTGTGAGAGGATACACCAGTGATGTGAGCACAAACTGTGCTTTCTGTGAGCGCTGGGTTTCTTGGCTTTCCCCGACTTTTATTTTTATTTGTTGGTAACGTCACTGTGTAGCTAAATCTTGTCTCGCTGCGCTGCTGCCCTTGTCTCCCAGTCTGCTTTTCAGGTTTGTATATATAGCTGTCGGCAAAATCGCTTCCTGGAATTACCTCCAGGACCGCGATGCTGACTAAGCCGTTTGCGACTGATTAGTTCATTTAAATGCCGACCACCACATGCTTGCTGCAGAGTAGGTGCCTTATATGAAGTTTTTCACAGGAGAGCGTTTCCCGGGCAGCCGGAATTAGACGCTGAATGAGAACAGACCAGCCGTAGAGCGCTGGGTAGTGTGCAGTGGAGCTGCACCCGGAGCTGCCGGCGGCTGGAGTGTTTTGTGATGCACAGGGGAATGTGGGTGGAAAAATATTTCTGGAGAGCAGTTGGGAAGAAACTACGCTGGCATTAATACTGATGAAAAATTTACAACTAGCTGCCTGTTTCTCCACCGAAACTGTCCCCAGGGGGTTGGGAGAGACCGGGAAGGTCAGCACTGCACAGCCGGGAAGCTTGTGTATGGCTGGGTGAACTCCGCTCACCTTTCGGTTACTGTAACTCTGTTGCAGAGGAGGAGGAAACAGCACTGCAAATACTCGGTGGACCTTTAATCTCATTCACTTTCAGAAGACTGATGGGCGAGTGATACACACGTGGAAGTGTTACAATGGCACTGCCGAGTGATCAGCAGAGATACTCGGCTAAGCTCATGTGGTCACCCGGGAGTCCCTTTGGCTTGTGATTTCCTTCTGGGAATATTGTTTTGGGGGAAAGAAGGGGGACCTGACGATTGCAGCCTTGCAGGTTGTGCTGGTTTTTGGTTTTTAGATCTCAGCAATTGGAGGTAATTTGCAGATGGGAAAAGTCCTGGTTATTTGCTGTGTTCTACAGCATGTGTGCTGTCACATTGTCATCAAACCAAACACAACCGCCTGTGGTTTGATGTGAGTCAATTTTTTTACAGCTATGCCATTTGGTCTAGTAAAAGATAGACCTCTCCCCATGGGTTCTGTTCCTCCTAAAGTGTCTTTGCCACTTATTTTGTAGTGAGAGGTGTATATAACAATCCTCAGGGCATACGGAAATGTGAACCCAAACTGATATGCCATGCTATTCATACAAAAACCATACTTGCTGCTAAGATGCAGCTGCTTCTGGAGTGGTGTGTGGGGGCTTCAACATTTTTGCAATGCTGCTGTTAAATACAGGAAGTAAAAGAAGATTATAAGAAAAAAAGATTACTCCAAGAATAGAGGCAGGATGAAACTGTGGTCGGGCTGATGAGATGCATGGGCTTGCTCTGGTGAAAAACTGCAAATGCTGAAGCTCTTTAACCCAGCATCTTAGTGGAGTGAGTGCACCTGCCAGAGCCCCTTCACACTCCTGCTTTGGTGCCGATGCACAGCAAAGTATGCCATCTGCTGATTTCCCAGCACCGTGTCCTGCGTCCTTGGGCTCCTCCGTGCAAATAGGGACCATACTCCGCTCCCTCTATAAAATCCAGCAAGGTCACATGCCCAAGGTAGGGTAACGCAGCCCAACACCTGAAATGCTTCTGTGCTGATCTCTAACCCAGGTCAGAAGGCTGTAGGAAGGACTCCGTTATTCATCCCACCTAAAGCAGCATCTGATCATCAACGAGGATGTTGCACTTGGGAAAGAAATGTCTCTAAATACGTCTGGGCCTTGAAAACCGCACACAGAACAGCTCTCATGAGGCTTCTTGGCCTTGGATTTAACAATGCATACTCAAGGTTTTAATCAAAAAGAAGGAAAAACATAGTCTCCAGGATTCATCTATTTACATATCCATATAGAGTTGGAAGTTGCATGTTGTGCTTTTCTGTGCCGGTTTTCTCATCCTCTGCTGTGATGCTTACACTATTTCACTTCATGTGAAGGACAGGAGTGTGGGTGCCCTGGCCTTGGGGAGCTGTCCCCAGGATATCAGTCCTTGCCAGGGTGAAATATGAATGACTTTCTCTAGGTAGAGGCCTTGCCAAGCTGGGTAGATTAGGTGACCAAATTTTAAAACATGCTAACCTCGTGTGAGCAGGGTGGTAGTGTAATGTGGTGTTAGGCTTGGGGCCAGCACACGTTGCAAGTTACTTGTGATGGGGTTTCATCTACAGCCCGAGACTTGGTGCTGGGTTTGCATGAGATCCACCTGTCCGCAGGGTGTGGTGTTTCCTCTCTAGCAGATTGCAAAATCCAAGAAAGGTGACTTCTTGATCTGTGGAAAAATATGTAGAGTGTCTTACTCTATTTGGGAGAAGGCAGGATGGGCATGTGTGTGTTTGACTCTGTGAGTTGTATTGAAAGTTCCATCTGTATGTCATAGCTAATTAATTTGCATTCTAGTTATGCATCTCAGTGGATAAAGCTGATGCAGACTAAAATGAATTACATTATCATGATTAGACTACTAGCAAACAGGATATAAAGATAAACAAAGAAAACCTCTGGTTTCTTTACTATGTCCTTGCTTGTCAGAGTTGGCCTTTGTCATGCAGCACTAGGACATCTGGGCTTTCTGAATTCCTCCACAATAGGATTTCAGCCTTCAGCTTTCTGCTTCACTAAGGGTTAAGTGAATAAACACTGCTGCTGCTGAAGTTTGAAGACAGCCTCTTAAATATTTAATGACAGTCTAAATATATACATATGTACAATGTGTTTTAAACAAAGGCAGAATTCATATACAGGCTTAACTGGTTCCAAATAATTACTTTTTGGAAGGTAATATAAATGACTATGGATACTGAAAGAAACGAAGGAATGCAGTGTTCCAGTAAAGCCAGATGCAAAGAAGGGATTTGCACCAAAATGAGCACCTTTCTAGGAAAGTAAATAATTTTGTCTGTGACATGTCCCTTGATCTGCAGCAGCCCTGCCCTTGAAAGATGGAGAGGGTAGCAGTGATGGTATCCAAAAACATAAGGTGTCATCAGAAGCTCATTCAAGGAGACTTTTCCTTCATATCCATGAAGGATAGCTGAAGTTAATGATGATAATGACACAAAGGGAGTAAAAACCAAAAAATGAACAGGGTTGAAAAGAGTAGAATGGAGAAGGGGAAGTGGGAAAAAATGTATTTTGGAGATATATGAACTATGGTATAGCGAGATGTTCTTTACAGACTTACTAAGTTTTTTACTAGTCAGTGCTTGAAAAGTCTGTGTGATCATGACTAAACTGAGAAAGGCAAGCAAAACGCACAGGACCTCATGAGGTGGGACTAGTTCTGCCAGAGGAGGTTGGAGGCTATGCACAGGAGCTGTGCACAGATCTGCCTGGGATTGCTGGGTGCTCGCAGAAGAGGGAGAGCAGCAGCAGCAGCAGCACACTGCATGCTTATACCCGTGAAACCCCTCTGCACACAATAGCACTAAGCAGGGTTTGTATGTGCACTTTTACAGGTGAACGTATCCAGGTGAACATTTTTGTTGATGCCTGGTACCAGGTAGGTTTACCTGGTGTGCACTCTACTGGTGGAACGTGTGTCAATCACAGCTGCACCTCCCACCCTTGAAAATCCTGAGTAAAGGTCACAGTTGAGCAATAGGCACAGAATGGGAAGAAAGGCAACTTTTAGTTTCACTTCCTTCTCACCAGGAATAAAATACACATGCTGAAAAAAAGAAGTGGTAGAAGTAGACGCTAGGGATGATTTTTTGCCACTCAAGACCAGTATGAGAATGTGAAGTAAGGCTTAGGCTTGCCCGTCCAACGTGTGATGATAATCTAGGTGCTGCATACACATGTATGTGCATGCTTCAAACAAAGGCGAAGTTCTTGTGTCTTCTACACACTGAGCTTTGGTGTGTTGTATTAAAATCCAGATGTAAATGCCACACTTAATCACTCACTGGATTATTCTTTGAATTCAAAAATTAGACAATTGGCAGCTAATTGGGACGGATCTGAGAAATCACCTGGGTTCAGGGTGGCTGTTGTTGAGGACATCTGAACTGAGATGGGAACCAGTCCGTGCATCTTGTATATCACCAGGCTGCTTTGGGAGCTTGGATAAAACACAAAAACTACTGAGAGCACTTGGGCATTTTCCCAGAGTATCTTGGCTCCTGCAAAGACCTATCCCTACCAGACTAGTTTTTTATTTCAATATTGATTTTCAAGAAACTGGAAATTTGCCTGTTTTACAATATGTTTGTTCCAAAATGCAGTAAGCAGGTAAATAACAACGCTTCAATGTATGTCTGAGAAACAGGGAATTTGCTCTGTAGTGTTCCTCCTCTTGCTAGCTGTATGTGTTGCACAGTGTCTTTCTGTGCCTGTTGATGCTGATTTAATGCAAGCAGGGTCTTGGGAGGTAGGAGATTCCACCTGAGAGGCTCCAGGCTGGTGCCCTGGCAGGAGCTGGAGGCAGGGGGGAAGGGAGCATTCCTGAGCTCGCAGCCCGCTGTGCTGTCCTCAGCCTGGTCGTTTGCACTAGGCTCTTCCCTAGCTGGATGTGTGTGAGTGTTTCCCGTGCGAGCGGTGCAGCGTTGCTGTGTGTGTGTCTGGGTGTGTAGGGTCAGGCACCAGCAGAGGAGCCCACCCTGCCCCCAGGCCTTAAACCAGGCGCCCTCCTAACCTCAAGTAATTAAGTTTTCTTGTGGGGTGAGTTATTATTATAATTGCTTGCCTCAGGCTTTTCTGCGTCTTTCTATGAAGCATCTCCTGTGGTGACAAAGCATTACAGTAGATGGCTGATCTGGTCTGCAGCAGGTGTTTTCTGTATGCAGAAATCTAGGTGAACACTGCTTTCATGGCCAGAGGGGCTCTGCTTTTATTTTTCCTGCCTAGAAAAATTGTTCTGGGATAGTTTATTGGTAAATACTCATCACTGAAGAGACACTTGACAGTAGAACAAAACTCAAATAAAAAAAATTGTCTGAGTAATCATTCTAATTTTAAGTAAAATTAATCTTGAGACAAGTGGTTTGAAGGGCTTGTTAAACCCAGATCTGAACTGAGCTAAAAGTAACATTTCCAGCTACCTGTTTGGGAAAGACAAAAATCTCCTGTGCCCCCAGTGAGGTGCCCTCAGCAAGAAGGTGCTGCAGAGCATCCCTCAGTGCTCTTGCCTTCTTGCCCTCCCTGGCTGGGTGTTTCACAGTGCAAACTCTTGACTTCTGCAGGATGTTTTGCACTGGCCTAAGGTAAGCTTCACTGAAACTGCTCCTAAGGGAGAGGGGTGGCTCTCCTGGGGGCTTGCAAGCAGCTGCTGACTGCTCCCCACTGCACTGAGGGTGTTCCCAGGTGTGGCCCTCCATGCAGCTCTGAAGTAGTGCATCTTGATGGGAGAATGGGATTGAATGAGAGGAGCTTCAGCTCAAGCCAAACCCGAGTGAAAAAGACTACCAGTTTGACTTTGCTGGAAATAATCCTTTTGCCCCACATACAGCCCTGGAACAGCCCACTGGAAAGTAAACCAGCAGCTGCTTGCGGGAGAGGGAGGTAAATGAAACTGGTCGGCATGAAGCACTTATTTACTCAACAGATGTGAGTCAAGAGAATG
The DNA here is from genome assembly GCF_000695815.1 of Acanthisitta chloris. Classification (NCBI taxonomy): domain Eukaryota; kingdom Metazoa; phylum Chordata; class Aves; order Passeriformes; family Acanthisittidae; genus Acanthisitta; species Acanthisitta chloris. Next base: position 57,475 of record NW_008679793.1, on the reverse strand, counting down.
TGCTGTAATCTGATGATTTCTGGAGTATTATCTGTGATTGTTTTCCTTTTCTCTCTGAAGGGTTTCTTTCAGTAAATCTGCAGAGTTTTGTGGTCTTGGGTAAACAAGCTGTTCTGCTAACCAGAGAAGAATAATCGGTAGGTACGTGGATGACTGTGGCCTGTGAAGGGAGTTAAACGCCGTGCTGCCGAGGTGACTGACGTCTCAAGGACTTGGCTATATCTGGATGGTGATGCAAGATTTATACTCCTCCCATGCTGTGTGGAGTTTAGTTTAGCCTGTGGGAATGTGTGAGTGTAACTTCAGGTTATATTTAAGGTTCTGCAGGTTTCCACATTGCCAAGTATTTTGGGACATACAGGTTTCAAAACCACCTCGTAGTTTACACTGAGCAGTAGATTTGTTCCTCTTCTTCTGTCCATCCAGCTATGCTGTGCTTTTATGTGAGGTTTTGTGTTGCTCTTTTGTCTATCCAAATTTTGTGAGGAAATTAGTCAAATATAGGGAGCATTAATGCTACGTAACACTGATACAACTCATCCCCACGTCTCTGGAGCAGGCAGGGAGTGTGCACACTTAAAGGGCACTTAACGGTCCAAGCCAGAGGATGGTGAGAGTCCTTTCTTGAACTTATAGAGCAAATTATAGTTTATAACAGTTGGCGCCCATGCATTGTAAGAAACTGTCCTGGTGTTGTGGCATGGGTGCCATGGAGCTTGGGAAGGTGTTTGGAGGCTGAAACATGGAATATGAGCACACTGCAGTGAAGCAGGAGAAACTAGTTTAAGAAATGAATTTGAAATGAGAACAAAAGAGGGGAAGAGATTCCTTTCATGTGAGAAGGGGGAAGTAGTGTTTTAAGAAATACAGGCCCTATCTCAGCAAAATGTTGTGCCTAACTGCTTTGCTGGGAAAGAACTGGTGTGAGTGCTGCCAGGTTGATGGCTTTCCAAATGCATTCTGACTTCCTAAAATGATATAATTTCTTAGAGTAAGAAAACATAACTGTAAGCCAGCCAGGAGGGTTAGGCCACCTCAATAACAGGAGAAAGAAATGCTATTTTCTTTAAACATCTTGTGTTTTCCCTGCTTGTTTCTCCCAACTCCTCTCACTGAGATTTAACTTCAATTTTCAGGTGGTGTAATGCTGTCTCCTTGGCCAGGATGTGGACAGGGTGCTAAGTGGGTGTTCCCAGGAAGGTAGTAGAGTTGGGATGTTTTTGTTGGCTTAATCAGGCTCCTGTTTCATATTCCAGTAAGACAGATTTCTCCGCAGTCCTTCAGTCCCTGGGTGAAGTGTGGTGCTGGCAGGGCTCTTGCAGGAGCTCCTGCCTTCTCCTGCCTGTAGTGCATGTGGTTTCGGGACTGCAGTCGGACAGCCAGGACTGCCTCTGGCCACCATGGTTACATTTCCATACGCTTTTAAAATGGGAAGAACGCTTTGCTTTCCCTAAGCGTTTTTGAGGGTTACTTTAGTGCTTTGTAATGCTTTAGAGAAAGCACTGTGTAAAACTGAAATACTACTGATTCGTGTTTTCTGTATCCCCTTCTCAGGAAGCATCAGTGGGTGTAGGTCTAAGCCGTGACTTTCCAATAAAAGGTGACAGTTGTCAGAAGCAAAATAAAGCATGTCTACCCTGTGTGTCTGGTGGGGGAAAATCCTCACAAAAGCTTTTTTTGGATTTGACACTTGTCCTGGGTCGGGATACATGGCCGTGTTTGTTCTATGAGCCTTTTAACTCTCCCTGCTCCACTCAACTGCTGCCAAAGGCCTCCACTTTTCCAGGTGCTGAAGCATTGTCATTCCTGATCACTCCTCTAAGGGCTCTTGCATTGCAGTTAGCAAATTCAGTAAAGCTCTGTGAATTGACTTCTTTCTACGTGGTGGTTTCTAGTCCAGAAATACATGAAAACAAAATAATTCCTGGGTTCCTAAGTGAATTTCCCGTTTGTTCACTTTTTTTCCCCTCTAATATCCTCTCTATGTTCGTGAATGCAACAGAATTAGGGCTAATTTAGTTGATTGGCTGCACAACAAAAGTATTCAATGCTAAGAATGGGAAATGAGAAGGCCTTTCTGAAATGTTACTTCTTTGCATAATTGTAATAGATTATAATTACACAGTCGGGTGTTTAGCAGTGGATTTGCTGTAAACACGGTCGTGGGAAATGTCTCATGCTCACTTGTGTGGGTTCGAGTCCCAGTGTGGTCTCGGGGATAGCTGTTCTGGCACCTCTAACAACAGTTTCTCTCTGGGCAGGATGGCATGTTACAGCAAATGCTATCTCCAGTTCCTCTCCCAGCTCCTCTCCCAGCTCCTCCTACAAAATTACCACTGGTCGATATGGCCATGTCAGACTGTTGACACAAATCAATATGATCAATCATTCTTCAGCTCCTAAACAAAATTGAGAGCGTGCGCGTAGCAGTAGATTCCTAAATGAAAAATGCATACCATAGTGTTTGTAAAGCGTACGGGGGGGACCCTGTGCTGTTAATGATTAGTTCTCTGAGGCTGTAAAAAGGAGCATGGTATGAATAGTTTCCTAGAGCTGCAGTATGTGTTATGACCCCTGTGGCTGCCAGGCTGATGGAGAACATCCCTGCCCAACAGCAGTGCTGGAGACGGGAGCGTGGCAGCGTTTGGTTAGGAATCCTGTTTTTCTTCATTCTCCTAGACAATCTTGACTTCTGATACTGGTTTTTGCCCTGTGAATAACTGCAGACATTTTATCACAATATTGGAATTCCTGGTGCAGTCAGGTAGTTCAGTGTGTTACTGGGTGAAAGCCCATCAAAATTGTTGTTGTAGTCTGCAAGAATAAAATCAAAGGCTGCTTCTAAGAGTCAGAACCTTTGTGTGAAGGGGAGGACAAATCTGTGTTTATAATGTCTGAGGCTTGTTTGGGTGTGTCTGCTCATAGACCCAATCAGTTGCCTTAGGAAGATAAACACATGAATGTTTCATCTTCTGAATTTGCCACCAACCATTGTGCCAGTTGCTAGCAGATTTTTCTTTTAATTAAATGTAATTTATCTAATCCTAATGGGAAACATAATTATAGGATTTATTTTTTAATACTGTGATTTCAGAATTACTTTATAAAGAAGAGCAACATTTTCCCCTTAAGGCCTGTTTTAAAACAAGCAAACAAAATAAAAAACTAAAGTACACTTTGCTAAAAGTAATAAATCTCAGACAAGATGAAAAAAAAAAAAAAGCATCTGATATGCTGGAGCTGCAATAAAGCTGAAAATTAATGATCACTAAGTTGCTGCTGCAAGAGAGTGAATGCATTATGGATTTGAGGAGACGCCTATAGCTTATTAAATGTCAGCAAATTTTTGCATAAGTAGTAGAAAACCCTGATCAGAAATTTTAAAATAGTGCAACCTACAGCTGGAAGATTCAGTGCCACAAAGGATGTGTGAACCATGTGTATGGCTGAAACATGAGAAAGTGCTTTTCAAGATCAGGGTCTGAGGTTGCATGCTGAACTCCTTTAGTTTCTGATCAGAGGGATTTACATGTTTCAGTAAGGCACGATTGTAGTCTCAGGGAGGGATTTATCATACTTTGCATAAGAAGGTATGTATGACTGTTTAAAATAATTTGAAACAAATAACATCCCTTCACCCTCCCACACTGCCTCACACTTCTTTTTCCTGAAACCAAAAACTAAGGCTACTACTTGAATTGTAATGGAATAATATATCAAGTGAGTGATCACATCAGGCATGGACACTTACCAAATCACAGTGAGATAACTGTGAATAATTCTCTAGTTTCAACAATTTGCATGGCCATTAACAATTGATGGGTTTCCCTTAGAACCGCATTATCTATGGCAGCAGGATCTATTCCCGCGCGCTGCTCCAGCATACTAAGTGCCAGACAGATTCTCAAAAGTGAGGGTAATAAAAAATCTGATAGCAGCAAGGTGAATCAAGCAGGTAGGAATTTCAAGGAGACATTTTTTGAAGATGGGGAAATATTTCAGGCAATCATGCATTTTCATAACTGCTCTCCATCCCTCTTTCCTGCCTACTTTTTTTACTACAGTTCTGCAAGTTTTAATTCAAGCTGGTGTTAGGTTTCTCTTCACTGCTTGGCGTCGCTTCAGGCTTGATGGTCAGTCTGGCGTGTGGATCAGTGTAAGAAACATTTTAAAGTACTTTTTGTTATAGTTCTGGATTGGACACGTGTCTTGAGAAACTTTTATGCATATTCGACAAAAGATAAAAATGGTGCTAAATTTAGCTGTCCTAGATTGTTGGGTGGCTCTTTCACGGGAGTGATTCTGAGCAGGTGCCAAAGATATGCTTCCCTTAAGAGAATCATGCCACCATTTTAATAAACGCGCAACACATCCCTTATTTCTAGCACTTTCATCTCTGCTTGACAGCATGTCAGTTCTTTCCGGATTCCTCCATCAAGCTGACTTTTCCAGCCCCAAATCTCTTCTCTCTCTCTCTTTTTATTTCTCTTTCTCACCCTCTTCCCTCTCCCCCTTTCTTTTCACGGCGCTGTTGTTGTGGCAAGATGAAAGCAGCTGAGTGCAGCGGTGGCGGGGAAGGCTCTGGTAATCAAAGTGTGCGAGCGGCTGGAGCTGTGTGAAGGCAGGTGGGTGACACATCAAAGCTGGGGGATATGGCGCTTGCTGCTTTCACCTCTCCTTGTAAATGACCCCCCTGCCATAAACAGAGTTCCTGGGGTTAATTTGTGAGCTCACAAGCACACAAATGTGATTGCTTTTCTATGGCCTTCCCAAAATTTGCTTGCAGAGAGCAGTAATAAAGACTTAGCTTTGTTCCTTGGAAGATGGTTTCTGCAGATGTGGCGTGTAAGGAGACAAGTACGTGAGTTGTTGATAGCAGGAGGTGGTCATTCACCTTCAGCTAAGAACAGCCCACCACCTTTTTATCCCGTCTGCCTGTGTTTCTGGGTTGCTGTATGCAGGGTGAGAACTGGAAGGTCTGAGCAGTGCCTGTTTGTTCCAGCTGAGCCTTGGTCAGACACACAGCATGTCCTGTTTTGGCAAGAGGTCCCACGGCCGGGGCAGGCAGCACCCCTCGCTCGGCCACACATGGGTGCTGCTCCCGAGCTCTGCACCCTGTGTGTGGCTTCAGGTTCCCTCAGCTCGGTGGAAGCCCCAAACGCCTACTCATCTCTAGACTCTGGGCATATCTCTTGATGTGGAGCTAACTGTGGGGCTGGCTGTTTTCTCAGCTGCTGCCTCTCCTCACGTCCTGCTTTGTCTTTGCTGTGCAACTCGGGGGTTGATAACCCTGTGGTTAGGATCAACTCTTGCTCTGTGTTTGTGCAAGGGGATCCTGGTCCTTGTCTTAACTGTTTGCCCTAAGGATGTAAAAAAATCATTGCACTCTGCACCTGCCATCTTTCACAGTTCTCTTCCTCACTGCCCCCAGCCTGCTGGTGCCTGTTTCAGTCACTGCAGCTGAGATCTAAAATAACCAGCAGAGCCATTAGGACATGCATCTCTTTGGCTTTCTGCATCGCAACATCAGTGAATTGCAGTGAAAACAGGTTTTCAGCTTTTGTTTTGTTAGCCATTTCTGGTGGCCTGTAATAACAGTGCTTTCTAGCAAAAAGGTTTTGTTACTCTTTTGATTTTGAATAAAAATTCTTTTTGACAGTGGTCACAGTGAAATAATTAACAGTGAAATTGTCTGTGTTGTTTGGGTATAAAACTAGAGATCTTAGAACTGAGAGATATTGGTGGGATCCCGGGTTGCTCTATTGGTGTAGTTACTGGTTATAGCAATAGTTCTTATTTATTTTACCTTTAGTCTCAGGGTAACTGTGTTTCACAATAATCAATGCACTGATTACTGTAATTGCAGCTTGTGGTACTGTGGTCTCACAATTAACTGACTGGGCCAATAAAGTATGGAATTTAATGAATATTTGTAAACAAACTTGATTAGGAAGTAGGTCGAGGATACACAGTGGTGGAGGATAATAGAGGAGACCCATCCTCGTTTTTGATAATTAGAACAGATGGAAACCTGGAAATGAACAGTAAAGCATGGAAACCATCCCACTGCTGTTTACCTTGCATTTAGTGCTGCACCATGTCTTCAAAATATCTCTTAAAAAAACAAGAAGCCAGCTCTCCACTGCAGTGAGATCCTGTGTACACAATTTCAGTCTTCTGCAGGACTTTAAAGCATTATCTGGCACGATGTTGAAAACTGGATTTACAATGTAGGGCTGGTATCAGCCATAGGTAAAAAGTGGCTATTGTCACTCCATGATTGAATCTTAATGCAATTAAAATGAAAAAGGAAACCACCATTGAAAATGGGAAATACATTTCCTAGTAGTGCTTCTGGCAGGGTGGATGGCTGATATCTGGCAGTTGCTGGAATGTTGGCTGTGTTTTACTGTCTTTGAGGAACTGTGTCCCATTTTGGCTTGTTCTTTGGCACACTTTGTGTGCCTTCCTCTGGTTGTGTCCCCATGCAACAGATGCATGTCCCTCATCTTGGGCATGGGGTCCTGTCCTGCATACTCTGTCAGGCCATTTGGAAGTGTATGAATCCGACAAATTAACAGTTAAAGGATCCATCCCATTTTGGATGGTTGCTTTATTTTAAGGTTGTCAGAAAGTCCTTTATACTTCTTTGTCTTCTCTCCCTTTCTCCCCCATCTTTAAGCTACTTGACTCTTAATTACAGGTTTTCCTGGCTGAGTTCATGTAGTATTAAATCCTGCTCTCTCTCCCCACCCCTGCTTTTTTTTATTTTTTTTATTTTTAAGCTTTTGGTTATCCTCATAGTTTGATATTAATTTTTCAGGGAAATGAATGTGTAAGGAGCCTTGCCCAGAGAGCACCAGCCCTGAACAATAGGGTGGCAAGTGGCTGGTCTTGCCACAGGAGCCTGGAGGGGAGAGGGTCTTTCGAGAGCTACAGTTCATCCTTTTGCTTCCTACCTGCTGTGTTCCAACAGTATTAATTTTTATGCATTTACTGTGTTTAATTAAAAGCAGGGCTGCTTACAGCAGTGCTCACGGAGATCCTTCCTCCCCCCCCAAATGCAACAATTAGGCATCTGGCATTTGTTTTGTATAACACAATCCTCATAAAATGAAGAGTAATAAAACATAATTATCTGTAAAGGCTTGTTTTATAAGCCTAGGAATGAGTTTGTTCCTGTCTTGTTTTGGTCTAGTTGTAAGATAAGTATGCCTTTGTATCATTTTTAGCCCCTTTCCAAATTAGTAGAGAATGGGTTTTAAACCCTGGTGTGTAAAGGTGTAAGAGGGTGTGAGTACATGCACAGGATAGCACTGGTGGATCTCTAGGGGTGGGAAGAGGCTTTTTCTGTTCCTTTTGGAAATTTTTCACTTACAAACAATGGGTTTTAATTGAAAGAGGGAGGAAAAATCTATGGGCTACATGAACAATTCAGTATTTCTGAGCTGTGGGCCTTAAAGTTGGGTTTGAGCCCTTTCTGCTAGCTGCTTGTCCTTGGCTGTGTGAGGGACAGTGTTGTGTATCCACATTCCTTGCTTGGATGTGTGTGAGGACTCCTTGATTTGCCCCTTTCATTGCAATTCTGGCAGACCTTAACTGTCGTGTCTTCATCTCTTTGGAGCATTGCTGGCTTCATCCACCTCCAGTTCAGTCATCTCCCAGAACAAGACTCAGCAGTTTTGAAGAGCTAATTATACTCATTTCACCTTAGATTTGCTGCTTGCTCTTTGTAGGGCAGTGTGCCATTTTGCTTCCCTTCGGTTTGCTGTAACCCTGCAAAAGCCTTTCCCACCACCACGTGCTAGCAGGATACTTTTCTGGGAAAAAGTGAAACTGTATCATTTAAACCAACTAGATTGTAAACTGGGATACACAAGTGGCTTATGACTGTCTAAAGATGAAGTGTGAAAAAATAATCCTTTTAGAAAACACAAGTCTAAATCCATTGCTTTTCTATTTTTCTTTACAATAGTAATAAAGAAGAATCCATTTTTTGTGATGAAAACTGAAAGCTGTGGGCCTGCAAGGCACCTTCAACTTTAGCATGCTTTGGAATATGTTTGCTTCAACCCTGTTCTTCTTTGCACAATTATTTAAAGTGATAGAAAAGGAAATACAGCTTTGTTCAGCTTTTATGTGAATTGTAGTCTTCTCAAAAGCAGATATGACTTAGGAATTGCTTTCTCTCTGCAAGACAAGCCTTGTAATTTTGAATCTTGATTAGCAGCTGCTTTTGTTCTTCCACGAGTCTCAGAAACAATGGGATTGGGAGCACCTAACAAATTGCCAAATGATAGCATCACAGAGAGAAAACTCCCCTTCTTGAAGTGCCACATTCCCTGCATTCTGCAAAGAGGTTGTCATGATGTAGCCCTGGGCACAGGGACCCACTGCTGGAGCAAGTTGATGCTCCCCCAGCAAGTCCTGCTTTCTGGGCAGGAGCAGTGCCTGCACACAGCCACCTGCAGAGCTGCTGCTGTCCTGTGTTGGAGTAAGTTCCTTGAAATACACTTTTCTTGTCATCTTATTTGGGAATACATGTGTGATCTGCACGTTGCTGACTTTAGTTGTCTAACAGCACTGCAGTGGCTGCTCTGGGTCTTACTTTTTCTTTGTCTGGTGTATTGCTCTGCTTGTGTGTAGAGTTGGGAGATATCTCCTTGGAAAGTCTACTGCTCCTTAATTCATTAATGTTCTGAGACCAGTGTTATTTTGCATTCACAGCAACAGAATGGTATTTAGAGTTTGGGAGGCATCTGATTCACACTTCTCATTTCTCTGGATTAAATGGGTTTCACTTTATCAGTGTAAATGAAGTGAATCCATTAGCTTTCAGTTCTGCTATCAGTGTGGCATAGACTTGTTCTCTTTGCCATTGTGTGCAGGGTGGTGTCTTTGGGCACATTTTTTTTCAAATGTGATGTAAAGTGAAATCCTGTTATTTGCACACATTCTGTGGCACTCATCTTCAAAGTTTCTAGGCAACCTTTATGTAGATGACACTTTTGACTCAAACTTTTCCATCATTATGAGTGTGGTCCTGTGAAAAGAAACAGGATGAAAAAGGGAGGGAAGAAAGAGCTGGCTGGAGCTCATTTTGGGCAGCTTGAGTAGCTTTTAAGACTCTTTGTAGGAAGTATAACACACTAAAGATTTTTGCTCCCTTACACTTCAACCATCTACTTCAAACTATTCCATGTTTTTCCTTTGAGCTTGGGCAGGTAGGGGATCTCCTGGCTCTGCTGGATCTGACAGCAGATCTGCCAGGGAAGGGGGAATTCAGGGCTTCTACAGTCTGGTGCCAAGCAGTGGACCTCCTTGTGTGGTTCTGTGCTCCACGCTCAGGAGGATGAGTGCTCTAAGACAACTGCAGCTGCAGCTCCATGAGCTCAGCTGATTCCCTGGCATGAGGTGCTGCTGTGTCTGGACAGACACCGGTGAGTGCAAGGAGGAAGGTGGGAATGCTTGGATAGGACAGTTGTGGAGGACAGGGACATTTCCTGGGTATCCTGAGACCAGTTAGGGCTGTTGTGGTTGTGTCATCCAGGTGTAACAGAGCTAGACCTTGGTCTCCAGCAGTAGAGGGAAAGTTTTAGGAAAATTTCTTGGTGTTGGTACAGCCAAGGTACAGCCAGGATCAATTGCCTGCTAACCTTATGATCAATTAATTGCAGTTAATTTAGTTTTGCTTACAGCTTTTTGCTTTAAATCTTTGGGTCAAACCCATTGCTTTTACATACAGAAGCCTCTGCCTACTACTGGAGTCCTCTTTTCATGGCAGAGTTCAACATATCACCAGACGTGGGCTGGCCCAAAAGAAGAGACTGAGCTGGCAGCGGAAGGGATGGGAGGCACCATACGCTGTTGTCACCCTAAGTGCTGAGTTTTGGGAGGTGGTGGCCCCAAGCAGCTCACCAAAGTTGCCCAGGAAGCTGATGCAGAACAGATAATGAAGCTCAGGTTTCTGACTCCTGTTGCCAGATCCCCTTCCCTATCGTCATGTTGCCCCTCTGGTCTTTATCGATAGCTGAGCCTGAGTTTCTAGCAACAGCAGGACAGTGAGTGTAGCTCTTTGTTAGGGAATGCTGAAGGGGAAAACCTGGGGGTGGCCTGGACAAATATTTAAAGCAGGGGGAGGAAGAAACCAGATTTCTGTGTTTGAATGCTTAGGGCAGTAAACAAAAGCTTCCTGCTGCCTGGTCTCTTCTCCCAGGCAACTAGCAGTAGGACAAGAGGGCACAGACTCGAGCTCTGCCGGGCGAGGTTTAGGTTGGATATTAGGAAGAGATTTTTTACGGAAATAGTAATCAGGCATTGGAATGGGCTGCCCGGGGAGGTGGTGGATTCACCATCCCTGGAGGTTTTCAAGACGAGACTGGATGTGGCACTTAGTGCCATGGTCTAGTAACCATGGTAGGGTTGGACTCTGATCTTTGAGGTCTCTTCCAATCCAGTTGATTCTATGATTCTATGATTCAGTGCAACTGTGTGTGTAGCCAGAGGTTGGTTTGTTGTGGTTTTTTTCCTCTCTTATTATTGAAAGGCCAGCTGTATATATAATCTTATCTTAATTTCTCTACTACAAGAAGCTAAAACCACCATCTTGGACCTCATGAATAATGTCAGATTTGCCTGCAGTGAGAATGCTACTGGTAAGTATCCTCGTGCAGTGACATTTCTTTCTTTGACCTCGTGTCTGTGGGTTGGTCCTGAAAGCTGAAATGGATATTGACTAATCTTGACTATATACTTAATTACAGGGCAGTAGAGTCAAGAGGATAGCGTTTCGGATACTTGGTGTGGGAAGAAAACAACGTGGTAAACTGAGCCCTGGTGGTTCACTTGGGACAGTGTGGTGGGTTGTTATTACATTATGGTGGGAGAAGCTGCCAAATGAATACTGCAGTACAGTTAAATGGGACTGTTAACAACATGACTGAGCCAATTCATTGATGGCAATGGTGTATTCTTGTATCTGCTTTCCCTTACAACTGCTGGGTGAAGATACTTGGGTGAAACAAGGCCAGTGGGAAGAACGAAGGAGGAAAAGAGACTCCAAAGATCTGGATCTGAAACAAAGCTGTTTCCTGGATTGGTTTTATGGAAACCTGGCAGTTTGCTGTCAGAGCAACGTACTCCTGATGAAACAACATCTTGTTTGGTGTGTTGGAAACAAGTGGATGAAAGGACATTTCTGACGGGTGGAGGCTTCTGTGCAAAGGGACAGAATCAAGGCAACATCTGTCCTTTGGCAGAGTATATTCTCAGTGACCAGTGTTTTCACAGGCAAATAGCAGTAAACTTGCAGGGGCCCTTGAGACAGGAAAATGCATAGACAAATGTGCCATCTTTCGGATTTCAAAGGAAAGCCGGTTTCAAAGGAAAGCCAAGGGGAAGAGCAGTATTTTTCGAAGTATAGACAAAGCTATTCGACCAATTTCTTGTTATCATTGTCTTTGTTAGGAATTAGTCTGCTGCTGTAATTTTCAGACTTAGGGAAGATAATAAAGGTGACCCTAAAGCAACCTGCTGTCAGAAAGGAGTAGCAGGAGTGGCTTAGAAAAAAAAAAACACGTTTTATTTTAAAAAGTAAAATACACCTCTGTAGTAGAGAGTGTGCTCGTGGTCAAGGGCATGAAGGTCTACACTTCCCACTATAAGAAAAGAAGAGGCCTCTGGTTAAGTTTTGCCCGGGTGTGTGAGATGGCCTCTGCCCTACTGGGGTGGCCTAGTGCCAGGGCTGATGTGTATTGGGTGGGATGTGTGCTGGGCATCAAGAGAAGCAGGGTGAGCTTCAAGGAGCTACCAAGGAGATCAATGTGAAAGCGCAAGGATGGAAGGAAGGGGAGAGTTAAGTATTTGAAAAGCAGCAGTTCATCTTTTAGTTCAACAGCCTTTTTTTATTCTCTCTTAGCTTTTCCCATATTTGCTAGAAGGAGAGTTACACTGCTTGGGTAGTGAGGAAGTGAGGTTGTTCTCTCTATTTTTAATGTGAGATATAAACTGTAAACCATGTGGGCAACAACTTAGTTGAAACAAACACACCTGCAGCAGAGGTGCTCATCATGGTTTGAAACACCTCCACGTTGACCTGAGAGCTTCTGGTGTCAGGGCTTTTGTGTCTGCCACCTTGATTCATAAACAAACCAAATCTGAGGGCTGTCAGTGCCGGATGGTGTGCCACAAGCATGTGATTTCAAAGCACAAACCTGGTGTGAACTTACTCCACTGATCCAAATTTCCTTAGAAACCAAAACAAAACACAAAAGTGTCATGATCTGAGATAGATCTGGCAGGGTTTGTGCTGAGCCAGCTCTACACTGAGGTATCCATCTGAGGTCAGGAGCCATCTCACCTGATCCTGGTGTCAAACCAGGATGGAGCCAGAGAGGGTGCACCCAGCAGGGAGATGCCTTCTCCACCTTAGGCTTCCTGGGTGCTGCAGACAGGCCTTGGGGAAAGCCCAGGGCTGGCAGGGCCCTGGACTTTAGCAAATGACTCTAGTTTAAAGAGTGTGATTTTCTTTTAAACATAGTAAGTAATGTGTGAGATGTGTTTTTAAACAGAGTATGTTTGTTTTGTGTCCCTTCTGCAGAGGTTTTGTGTCTGTATAATCACTTTAGTTAAATTGTCTTATCTTCTGTCTCACTCCAGTTATGCAACTTTTGTGATACATGCTTATGTGTTTTAGTTTGGGGGGAGGGGGCTTTTGTTGCCAGCCTGGAGGAAGTCCTCAGTGGGCCATTCAGTGTGGCTGCACTGAGTTTAATGGTGGTTGAAGCTTTGCCATAATTGATATATTGGAAGGTAGATGTAAAAGGTGAGGCACTGCCTGCTTTTGCTCCCTGTTCCTCAGCCTCCTGGCCCTCGGCTTCTGGAGGCAGAAACAGAGGATGTCATTGTTTGTGACATTAAAATGCAATGCTTGAAAGTGTTTCACAACACCAATGTTTGTTAAATATTGCATTTGGAGGACACTGGGAAGTACTGATGTGGCTCTGGGTGTGTGTTTGGATAATGGAGCACAAATAGGATGCTTTGTACATGATTTTTCTCCTCCTGCTTCCTTTATGAGGCCTATGTGTGTGTCTAAGGACTTGTTAGTGAAGTAAACTCTGAGGTGTGTTTGGATGCTGCATCTGACAAACGCTGACGTTTTTCTTCCCAATCACAAATGCTGTCTGTGGTTTTGCTCCAGTTTTTTTGTAATATCAGAAAAGCTGATTGGACGTGCCATGCAGGTCTTCCCTGTCAAATTATGCCCTGGAAAATTTGACCTCTGGCATTTCATAGTAGTTTGTAAATTATGTATGGAAATGTTCTGTATCGTTACCATATGAACTCCACAGAGATGGGCTGTCTTGAGTTGCTTGATTTGGTGCTGAGCTTGGGAATGTTTCCATGTGCCTCCCCAAACTTGCAGCAGCACACTATTTTACACTCACTTACTGTACTGAAGATAATTTTTGTCTGTGCATGTAAAAAACCTGGAGTTGCTCTTAGCCAGTTTAAAATAATGGATCACTTGAAAGAATATTGCCTAGTATTTATTGCTGCTCACCAGAGGATAATTTCAATAAGAGTTTATCATATTTATTCAGCAGCAGACTAATAAATTCAGATTTGCTTAAACAAAGACTCAAGGAAGAACCTGCTAAACGCTTACGGTTATATTCATTGCAGGCATAAGCTACTCCATTTCACTCAATGTACTTGTACCTGCTTATGTCACCAATTAATTTGGTTCTTAGTATCTTATTTGCAGCACTTTCTTTCCTCTGGGTACTGCAGTCAGTTCATCCCTGATAGAAGTCTATTGTGGATAGTGGCATCTCTGATACTTTTTGTCTGTGGGTGGGTTTGATTTGTTGTTGTGGTAAAGTATAGCTAAAGAAAAATGCTATTGCAGGAAGAAATGATCTAATATGCTGAACTTGAATCCGGGAAGGTCTTGAATGTGAATTCTCTTGTGCTTTGTTTGTGGCTTTGAATAGTTCACTCAATCTGTCTTTTTTCCCCCATATTTAAACACAATAAAATACAGTGTTTGTGTATGGAAAATGTGTGCAAGTACATTTTTAGTTTGAGATTTTGTTGGGAGTGAATCTAAAAATGAAGAAACCAGGGAGAAAGTCAAGGGTCAAATGATGACCGGGGGCACACACGGCTTGGGTGAGGGGTAAATTTTGCTATAATACAAGTGTAAAACTACATATTCATCTGGTATGACTTGCCCTACTTGTGTGTGCCATTGCTTCAGGAAGGCAAGTGGATGTTCTTAAAAATAAAAGTTTTCACCCAAACTGAAATTTCCTGCACCAAAGTTAAATTTGCAAGGCCATGTCCTCTGCAAGAAGGGGAATACTCTGAATTGGTGGAGTATGTTATGTCCATGTTTTTACTTTGTTATGTGGTGTGTGTGATGTAGGTGTCTCTGTGTGTGTTCATAACTGATGTTTAGATGGTGTTTTTCATTTACACACTTGCACACACACACACATTTTTGATAGAATTGAATACACTGTGACTTTCTCTGTTTTGCTGGTTGTCATTCCACCAACTGGCCCTTCTTCCTTTGCATTTAATCATCTTTACTCTTAGGCCATTGCTAACTCTCTGAAATGCCGTGCACCACATACGTTAGCTGTGAAAGCCAAACCAAGCCTCACAGGTTAAAGAGTTGGTCTTATGGAGCACGGCTGCCACAAACAGCCAACTCAGCACATGAAACACAGTCGGGTGTGCAGGTTTTATTCCTGACTTTGGTAAATCCATTCATCTGACCTAGCCATATATTCTGACCTCTTAGACCATAGCAGTGGGAAGAGCAGCACAACCTGACCGAAGAGTCCTGTGCTCCTTTCTGTGCTGGGCAGGGTTTAAACAGTGCTCGTGCTCCACATGAGATTTTGGCATTCATAGAAGACCATGACATCTTGGAAAGCTCTGCCACAGTGGAAATCTGGTGTTTGGACCTGCAGAATATGGAGGGTTAATAATGTTCAGGAGGAAAACACGATGGATGGTGACCTTTTCTATGTAAAGCCAAGGAATGCCATGGATATTAATCTAAAAAGGCCCGCTAACAGTTGTTGGCTTTCTAGGAAATGTTTGCATGTGTTGGTGGTTTCCATTCCATCACAAATGGATTTTTCTGTGTCCTGGGAGTGAATCACAATTTTTTTCCCCACTCCATTTTTAATTAAAAAGTAAAAGAGAGGGAGCATTTTTGTACAAGTGGTTGAAAGGCTGAGCAAGCCATAGGAGATAAATAAACTGATAAAGATTATTTGAACCAAGCAGTGGAAGTGACAGACTTCTGAGCCTTAAAATCCTTGGAAAAAAATTATTGATATGATGGATATGTTGGTTTCTTAATGTGATCTACTCTTGCACTGCGAATGATTTTATGTGTGCACTTTGCTTTCTGAAATCCAGAGGAAAACAAAGCAACTCATGTCTACATCTTTGCCATTAGCAGTGGTATTAGAAGTCCTGTGCTGATGCATGGATTAAAATTATTTGCCAACAGGGAGTAAGAGAAATCTGGACAATTTTTTATGCTTTAAAGTCTTCCAATATACATGTAAAACACATGGACATGCTTGTCTGTGTGATCTCTGGGCTGCAGGCAGTTATGTTCCTGGTGACCTTCTGTAAGCAGCACTTACCTGGCGGCCTCAAGGTTACCCTTGCAGTTAGTAATTGTTACATAGATATCATGGGGTTTTGTTTTTGTGTTTGGACTGGTGGCAGAGCTCTGTGATTGTTCTTTGCATGGCATTAATGCTGGAAGACAGATGTCAGAACTGAAACACTGTTGTGCAGAGGCTCATGGATGTGTAGATGGTACAAGATGGGGCTCCTAACAGAAAGCTGCTGTTGCTGCTGCATCTGCCCTGCTTGAAAGAAAGAGGTGAGAGTCAGCCTGCAGTGTTCAAAACTGGTGCTTTTCATTCCAGCTGATGTAATCCTGCAGGACTTCTCAATTGCAACTGTTGGAGGTAGTTTTAAATGGTGCTCTCCTGCACTGTCAGCAAGGAGTGTAGCACCACACCAAGTGGAGCCACACCAAGTGGAGATACCCACTCCGTCTCTCTGCGCTGCTCACGTAGAGGCAGCTAGGACAATCTGGAGTTTGTCTGGCACTGCCTCAGCTCCTGCTCTGCCCAGGAAACCCCAGTGTTCTCTTGCATGGCCTGGGGTGAGGTGGGAGGTTGAACTTTACTGTTTAGAATGAAAAAATGGTGGAAACTACAAAAATCAGAGTTTGCAGCTCTGTTTGGGGTAACTGATGTATAAGGGCAAGGAAGAGAACTGGGTGCTTTGGCACATTGCAGTTGTGCTGGCCTGGCCTTGGAATGTCAGATGTTTTGCTGTCTCCTGAAAGCACAGGGACATTGAGGTCTGCATGTGACTGTTTTATGGAACGGAGATAACAAAGACCAGTGGCCTGCATGTTGTTTTTGTGGAGATGTTTTGCACACTAACCACATCAAAGCCTCACTGCAGGGTGGAGATTACTAGACTGTGTGGATTTTGTCCCTGAACTCGTAGCACGGGGCAGAGGAAGGTGGCATTGAAGTTGTGGAGCACTGTCCTTGGGCCTGGGAACCTCCTCTCTGCCAACGACCAGAGCCTGGTTCAGGATTGTAAGGGGAGATTTTAATGGCTGTGCATCTGGGCAGCAGCTACCAGGAATAGTGTTAATTAATGTTTATGACCCTTCCTGGTGCCTTCAGTGGTTTTGGTGCAATAAATGAACGTCTTTTTACTGCTGTTTGAAAAGGGACAAACTATTTTTATTCAATTGTTCCCAATTTGCACCAAGTGTGCAGTGACCTCTGCCAGTCTCTGTGCATTAACAAACTTCTTAAAGGTTTTACGGACACTTTCCATTAGCCACACCATAGCTGTTGCCATGAATATTTAATGTCAAGAGCAGTGGTTTTTGTTATTATTGTTCTTTTTTTGGTTGCTCTGCTTTGACAAAAGTGGATATTTGCCCTCAGAGACCAGGCAGCAGCCATCACGCCCTGCACACCCCACTTGTACCTTCCTCTTCACATTTTATCTGCCGTTTAGCAAGGACCTCAGATTCTCCTCCTCCCCCTGGCCCTCCTCCGTAGTCCTTGGGGAGCAGTGCCATTTCCGACAGGATTTGCAGTTGAACTTCACTCAGCACAATGGCTGTCCCGTGCCTCGCCCGGGCGCCGGGGGATGAATTCCCCACGCTTCATGGGTCGCTGGCCCCTCTTTATCCGTGGCAGAAACAGAGGAATGCCTGCGAGGCAGAGCCACTTCTGAGGGCACACATGGATCCGCAGTGTCTGGGGCACCCCCCGAGCATTTTATTTCTTAGCTGAAGGAAACACATTCTTCTGATTTGTAGCTTGAGTCCTTTGTTGGTATTTTGTTTAATTAATACCTTTTCCCTTGTCATCTTTCGGTGTCTGGGTTGTCTGCTGTTCCCCACTTCTCACGCACATCCACAGTTTGTATTCCACCTTTTGCTCTCAAGGAAGGCTCTCTTACTTTTTCCAAGAGGAAAAGGAATGCATGCCCAGGATACCCAGCTGCATGGGGCAAAGGTGGTGGTGTTCTAGCATTAGGATAAGTTTTGTGAAATGTGTCTGGTGTCTGCTTGGGTACATTGGAACGTTTCCTAATCACTAATTCAGAACAGCCCTGCCACTGATGTCAGGTATGGGTTTGTGTTCCCAGCTGGCCCCATGGAGTTGCAGGATTGGGGATGGAATTTGTCTGAACAGTATAGTGTCTCCATGTCAGAGCTGAGGGCAGGACATGGGGCTCCTTCACGGCCATCTGTGTATCTCCCTTAATGCACGGAGGTGAGGCTGAAGCTCTTGAGTTCATTTCATGAGAGCTGTGGTCTCTGGTGAATTGATTTCCGTGTGTGCAAGTGCTAGTTCTGGTTAATGTGTAGGTGGCCCAAACTGTTGGAAAGCCCCAGGAGGCTCTTTGTGCAGAAGCAGGTTCACACGCCTGCTGTGCTGTGGTGATATGCTTTAGGAGCCTGTGTCACACATCTGGTTTCTGAGGTTCCAGAGAAACCAAAGGGCATGCTACCAATGAGTACTTGTGTCGTTATCTCAACCGTGGCACACTCTGGTAAGAGAAGGGATAGGATGCTGCATACATTGTCTCTTTGGAGAACTTGTGCTGGTTGAAGGCGTCTTCCTACTGGGAATTGTATCAGTAGGTCTCTTTTTAATTGCTGATCTAGGTGTGACTTGGCCTCTGGTCAGCCAAGTGATAACGACACATCCTGGACTGGTTTGTATGCCAGCTCTGAGTATTAGGGTCGGACTGAGGTTTTGAAAAATATTTGTCTGATGGTATGAGGAAGTCTTGCAGTAAGGGGCTTTTTCTTCACTATCATCTCTGTGAGTGGAGCAACCACAATGCTTCATTCTCCAAAGCCTCCTGCAAACTCTCTTCCTTTGGTCCTTGTGCTTCTGAAGCTGAGCTCAACCTGCTCCATGGAGAGTTTGAAAAGTCATGCTTTGCACATTAGCTCCTGAAGCCTGTGTCATAGTTGTGACATTGTAGGTATCATAACTGCAGGGGCCCCATCTGCCCAACATCTCTTCCAGGTCACCTTTCTGGGATAGGAAAATTGTAATCTTCAGTTCTGGACATGTGCTGAGTGATGGTTGGGATTGGGGATGGAGGGCTGGGGCTTGAGAGGCCAAAGCTCTTCTCATCACAGCTTCCCTGGGGTGTCTCTGGATCGTGACAGTGATTGAGACTGGGCTTTGTGAAACCTGCTTAAAATTTCAAAATTTGCTCCAGATATAAGTAATAGCTTTGAGGCAGCAAATGCGTTTGATTTAACTCCCTGGGATCCAAATGGGCTCCTGTCCGTGCAGACCTACCAGGCCAGCAGCTGCTCATGGCAGCAGTTGCAGGTGCTTTGGGGTGAGGGAAGGGGAGTGCTGGCGTGGTGCTCTGCCCTGCCCTCTGCGCCCTTAGCTGGGGAGGGAGAGATGGTGCCCACAAGACTTTTCAGGAGGGAAGGGAAATGCTGCTGGTGTCCTGTGGGCATGGAGATGTGCACAGAAGACAGAAGGAGTGTAAGCTGTACTGTCAGTAAATATTTAACTGTGGATTCAGGTTTCTCTTTCTAAGAATAAATAGGAAAATGTTTCTTGGGTGGAGAATTGTTAAGAAATATAAAGCATTACTGGAAAGTGTGTGGTGACTGTACCAAGTTTGCTTTCTTTCCCCCACAAGAAGTCTGTTTCTCCTCGCAGGTATCCCCCCATCACCTGTGGTATGCTTCTGTGCCAGATTAAACTGATGTAAGTCATCTTATCTCCTTTGGATTTAAGGAGTGAGAACCTGTGCTTGATCTCTCTGCACTCCTGTCTGTCCTGAGGAAGGGACTGGGGCTGGGGTGTGGTTTTCTGGAGGTGAGCCTGGCTGTCTGGTTGCCAGAAAAGGGCTGTTAACCTGCAGTTTCTGAGTTGGACATGCATAACAAAACCGGACTAATAAGCTCCTCTCTTTTTAATTACCTTGATACAACATGCATTGGAAATGGCCAGGTTTCCTCACTCTTCCCTGTCCTGTCCCTGGGGGAAAAAACGTCTCTGATTGCTTAAACTTGGATTTCCCTAAACGAGAGTTTACAAGCAGTTGGGACACTTCCATCATTGCTCTAGCCTTTTATTCAAGATAATATTAAGAGACATCATAACATCACAGTGTCAGAGCAAACAAAGCACTATGTAATTTTATCCCATATTAATGCAGAGTGTCGCAGATGGTGCTATCATTAGACAGCAATCTATAAAAATGGCCCATGAGACAAAGCCCTGGCACAATTATTTATTCTTCAATTATTTATTCAGCCCTTTAGGATGTGTAATACTGACAGACAGCACAGAATGTACTGCCTACCAATTTGCAGATCTTGACTGACTGAGTCCTCCGTCATCGACGGAATAAAGCATGTATGGAGGGAGGGTGATGTCTCATGGCTTTGGATTTTGTGTTTTGCTTGTTTTCCTGTTTACAGCTTTAAGGCTACCTCTTTTAAGCAGCCTCATCCACCCAGGTGTTCATCTGTTTATTTCAGTTAATTGCAAGGAAGATTTAGTGATCACAACCTGAGGTTTTTAATCCCTTGTGTGCTTGGAGCCAGGGGTTGGTTTCCCCGCCGGGCTAACATCAGCTGGCCAGCCTTGCGGGGCAGACTAATTGGGCGGGCGCCTGCTCTCCTGCCAGCCCTGTCAATCTAGGGAGCTCTGTTCTCCTTGGCAGTTGGCAGTGCTGTGGATTCTGCATGCACCCTGTGGGAAGCAGGATGGGGTCCTCTGGTTTCCTGTTGGATTAATGGGTAAAGGTGCAGACTCGTTCGGTTAAGACTCTGGCCCAAGACGTGGCCTGTTCCTGACAGCTATTACTGTTGCAGTGGCATTTTCGGAGACAAGTTTATTGCCTGATGAATTTTTAGTGTTGGTTTGCTGTCAAAATGATGTCACTGCCATCAAAAGGAGCACATCTGCCTCTGACTGTACTTTTCCCTCCTCTGTGATAAGACATGTTTCTGTTGTTGCCTCATGAACCAGAACTGGGAACTGATCTGGTTTAAAGCTAAGCATTGGTTTGCGTTTAGGCTTTACGTGACTATGAAACTGGTTAAGTGTCATTGTCCAAAATTGCTCATATTAATCTGTAAAAATCCTCCTAGGTAGCTGTATTATATTAACACTAACATTAATTCTGTAGGATTTTAGAGTCCAAATAAAATACAGATTTATCTGTCACCTGTGTCTCCTTTCTCTTCCCAGTATATGTTGGTTAGGTCCATCTCTTTGACATCCATATTGTCAAAGCTCCTGCCTCTGCACTGAAGCACACCTGAAACTACTGTCCCAAAGGTATCCTTCTGTATTGTTGGGTTGTTTTTTTATAAAATAAATCTATAATGTTCCATTGGAAAGCCTCCCCTGTCTTCCCCACAGCACTTCTCTTCATATCCGTGATAAAAATGAACAATGGCCCTTTCACTCAGAAACACTATTTCAGCTATTTATAGATTATATTAACTACATGTCTTTAAAACTGTAAAATCTAACCCTGCCCTTTTATTTGATGTTGAGTCATTCTGGCAAGTCCTTTGTATAAAGCTGGTAAATTTGGGGCCAGTGTAAGTAACTGCCTAATTTTTTAATTTAGTGGTAAATCTGTAACAAGTGCCTTGTAACCAACAAGATAAAGTGTATAATTAGATTAGTTTGCAATTTCTGAAGTGCCTTTTTAGAGAGCCAAGTTAGCTAGTTTTGTTCTTTATGAGATAGGATCTCCTGGTCATTTGCTGTCATTTAAGTAATTTCTTAAATTTGACTTAAATCTTGGTCTGGATTTTAAAAGTAGATGGGGAGAATGTGGGTGTGGGCTGTACTGAACCCCTTCCAGATCTCAGCCCTACTGGCAGCCAGAGCTGCCGTTGCTTGGCAGGGCATTTAAATAGTGTGGAAAGGAGCAGGTTTTGGTTTGAGTTGGGCACTGCTGTGATGTTAGTTGTTTAATCCAGGCAGACTCCTTTGGCTCCTCACTTCTACCTGGGTCCCCTTCCCTTTTCCAGCCTCTCTGACTGAGACTTCACCTGCCTCAGCATTCCAGAGACAGCAGGTCCTGATCCAAGCTGTGCACTTGTGGGGCTGGTCCAGCATTTCTCATGTGGGTCATTCTGTGTGTGCTGGACCCCTGAGACCCACCAGGTCAGTGCTGCCCCGAGCCAGACACGTGCTGTCTGCAGTGGGCAGCCAGCAAAGTCAGGGAGGGGAGCAGCCCCTCTCCCTTCCATCGCTGCCAGCAGCCTGTGCCCAGGTGAGCTGTCCTGCTAGAGTGGCTCATGCACTGGGGTGGTTTCACAATTCAACCCATTTAACCCCCCCCCCAATTGCAGTCCCATTGTGCAGCTGCTAGTCACGCAAGTAGAAATGGGAGAAACCTCACCTCCTTATTGCTCTGGGTTTTTTTCCCCTGCCTTGGGGTGCTTTTAGGTTAGAGAAGCCCCTTGAGGGGCTGGGACAGCAGGGGAGAGGGGCAGGCAGTGGCTGTGGTTGTGGCCCCCAGAAAGCACCCCAGGCTGGCCCCCCCCCTGCCACTGGCATGGAGAATTCCCTGTCTGGGAAGACACTTCCCAGTAAAGTCCCCTAAAACTTCCTATCCTTACTCTTCTATTTGAAGAGTGACTAAATGAATTCAGTGAGAATGACTGGAAGAGCCAAGTCTCGGTTCCCCCAGCACCATTTTTGGCATCTCTGCCCTTGAGAAGAGCTGTGCCATGGCTAATCCCCAGGGTCCTCCTCCCACCCACCTTCCTGTGTTTGGGACGGGAGCCAAAGCCGGATCCTTGGGATGTGACGCTGCTCTGAAATACCAATTGCTACGGTTGCCCAGGTCTGTTTGTCAGCACTATTCAGCGCTGCTTAATCCCCTTTTGTGTCCACTTTGGAAGGACGGCTGGGATTTTGCAAGTCGGTTCATGCTGTATTCACAGCCCTTGGGGAGAAGTAAGGTGAAACCACACATGGAAAGGTGTGTGCATTTATGCTTCATCATCATGAGGTGTTCCTGTAATGTTAAGAGGAATGTATGTGAGTGGTGCTAGCAACTTAACTTGAGCAAAGAAATTAGTGGCAAAGTCTGAAAAATCTCTGCTGACACGCAGGCTTTAACCCAGGCAGTTGTGCCAAAAGATCCAGAAAAGGCTTAATGGCAGGAGATAATGCTGCTGTGTCAGCACACATTTTCAGCCCTGGCTGTGAATTTCCTGGCTTTTGTGTACTTGAGTTAAACCCTGATGTTAGTAGCCCATCACCCCCTCCAAATAAGTACCCTTAAACAAAGAGAGAATCAAATCCCAGCAGTTTGCTGCTTAGTGGGGGAGGCTGGTGGGTAATAACGTGTTCAGAGGCATGAACCTGATGATCATGGAGAGCAGTGTTACAGTCCACGAGCGACCTATTAAACCTGCAGTAGTTCGGGTCAGTATGGATATTCCTGGCCAGAAAGTTGCAGAAAAATATGTTTAGTTCATGGATCAATAGCTAGAGCTGACAAGTCCTTGGGAGTAAGAGGTGCAGCTGCCAGTAATCTTTGTGCTGTTGGCGATAGTGAAACATATGTGTGTGCTAAAAAAAGTAATCTTTCTTCAGCAATTGTTTGGTTGTACTTCTTTTAATGAATGCAGACTGCAACCAAACACTTTCATATTCATGATGACTGTATAATCTAATTACTGTAGCAACTTATCTATGGCTTCTTTTATAGTTTGCTGTTTAGTCCTTGCAGCCTGCAAGTTCCCAGGCAGGAGCATGTGCTGCAATAATCCCTGTTCTGTCCTAGGCACTGGAAATGCCACATGAGCTCTTGGAGCACAGTAACAGTGGCACTCGGGGCATTTGCTGTCTAAGGAAACAAGATCATTTTGACAGCACCAAAACAAGAAGACAGATACTGGAAAGAATAACAAAGATACCTAGCAACATTTCAGCGACAGCAGGATTTGATTTTGAGACTCAGATTCTGTGCTGGAATCCATTAGGTCTGATCCCCAGGTGTCCTACTCCCTCAATCTCCTCTAACAAGAAACATTCAAGAGAAAGGAAAGGGAAATCTCTCTCTTGAACTTGAAGCTCTAACTGGTGTGTGAATGAATCTATCTAATCCAGCAAATCTGGGGCAGAGGGAAGGGTTTATCTTCTGCCTCAACCAAGTCCTTCTCAGTGTCTACAGTGAGGAAATGTGCAGAAGTGTAATGTTCTCAGTAAGCTATGCTATGTGTGTGCCTTGAGTGTGGAGTGTTCACGCTGCTGGCAGCCCATCTGAGCTCAGCATCCTGCTCTGGGGCTGGTGTGTCTGAGGGACTGATGCCAAACAGGGGGTGATGCCAATTGCATCCGTACCAGTTATACCCCAGGTATTACTGTGATCACTGTTAAAGCTTAGCATGGTTGGAAGCATGGCCTTCAGTATCAGTCCTGCAGACTAAATAAGCTGGACACATGGAATGAAGTGCAGAGGTGTTTTGTGCAAAGTGGGTTGTCTGGATTTGTGTGATGGTTGCTGGAGAGAAATGCACACTCCAGGGTGCAGCAGTTCTCCTCATGATGTGGCATTAAAACAGGTCAGATGACTCAGGCCCTAAAGCTTGACCATGAGCTCTGCAGAGATGAGATGACTAGCTCAGGCTGTAGTTTCTTGATGAGGATATGGCTTGTACCTGGCTTTGATTAATATGGGCTTGGACTTGTGCTTAAAACCAGTCTTAGCAGAGGTGGTGCTTTCATGGAAGACCAAATATTTTCATTTCCACTACCTATGGAAAAGCTGCATACTCTGGTTATATAGAAAATGAACAGTTTTCCCTGTTGCTTATTTTGGATGTTGTACTGTGGCAAAGTTCATAGGTGCCATTCTGCATTCTTCTGGCATTGGAAATTTCCCCAGGTGTGTTTGCTTTCGTCCTACCCTTTGCAGCAAGCACCTCCATGGGCATGTATGACCACCCGTTTGCCTTGGTGCCCTGGAACTGTCCTGGTGCCCTTGCTACTAATGGTTTTGTGGCAAATGGTCCGTAGGAATAAGATCGGGGTCACCCATCCGTTGTAAGTCACAAGTTCTGTGAACATGTTTGATCTGTGAGCATGTTTGATTTGCAGGTCTGATCTCTAAAAAAACCTGATCACTCTGGGTGCCCACGGCTTACCGTTATGAGTGAAACTTGTGCTCCACAGTGAAGAATACAGTACAGGACCCATGAAATTACAGCTTATGTAATGATTCTTCCTCTGCTTAGTATGATTTGAATGGCATGTGGAATATCTATAATATGGTGATTGGAGATATAAGGAGGAAATCTGTCCAAAAGCCAGTTCTTATTTTAAATCACCTTTGTCCTCTGTATCTGGATTGCTGAGCAGAGCCTCTGGTCCTGCTTCCCTCCTCCATCTTCAGTAAAGAATTTCATCTTACACTGTTGTACACAGGATCAGGTAGCACCAAGTGTGCACCAGAGCTAGTTAGGATAATTATAAAGTGACTGCTACACCTTCATACTGAAAATGCTTCTTAAATGCTCCTTTCCTATGCAGGGGAGCACTTGTGTACTTTTGCATACATGGCTGCCTTTGGAAGCTGGTATTTTACGAGTGTCCATGAGCAAATCGTTCAGATGCACAGTTTGGAGAGGGACTGATAGGGCTGACTCAGCTGTTCAGAGGCTGCTGCAGCTGCCTGCAGGGTTTTGGTCTGCAAAACTTCAGCTGTGTTCTCTCAAGGAGTTCAAAAGTCCATAAACTACCAGCACTGTCAAGTGGGAAAAAGGAAATGAAGCATCTTCCTTGCCTCTTTTCTTGTGAAACTGATACAAACCCAAACCTCACTGAGTCAAACATCACCTTATACTTATTTTTCTCCAGTAGGTCTCCAACTTCTGAGTCAGAGGGACAGTATAGATCCTGCACATAGCTGCCATGTAAACATACAGATCATGTTTTCAGTACAACCAGGAGACACTGAGTTCGAAAGTGAAGTTTATTCCACATTACTGTGCCATGCCAGTTTATGCTGAAAACAGAATTTCAGCCACTCTTTCTTAGAGTTTTTAAAGAAGTAGAATATCTATTATCCTTTCACTTCACCTCTGTAGTACTTCAAATATTACAAATAGATATAATAGCTAAAATAAGGGGGATGTTTGTCAGTGGTTTGCTGGCATACAAGAGTTATTTTTTGCAGAAAAGAAAACAGGCAAATTGGGTGAAGCTCCATCTTTGAAGATTTCACTACAGAATTGTGGTTTTCCCTGTTGTCTTCTGTAGTGTGTGGCTTATTCTTCTTCTCGAGGTGGTGGTGGACACAGGTGTTTCTGATTGCTCCAGGCTGTGGCTGGTAGCCTGCCTGGGAGCCAGCTCCAAACTTTGCAGAGCAGTGATTGCATCATCTACATATGTAAGTAAATAAAATAATGAAAAAAAAGTGTGGCAGCAAAATAAAATGAAATCGTAAAGAGGGTATGAGAGGAGACAGGAATAAGGACGTTCTTTTCTCAGTTACTCCTTCTCCATGATGTTCTTTTGGATTGAGAAGTCTGCTGAGAGGGATGATATGGGAAACTTGTAGTGGTCCCCAGTGCAGCTCTTCTGCATTGGGCTGCAGGTGTTAGAAAATATCTGACTGGCAGACTTGGAGAAAATTGTAGCTTCTTGTAACTCCATAGGCTGCTTGGAAAAAAATGCCATTTAATGGATATAATATTACAGAGCCTTAAGGGTGAGCTGTGGTGTGTTGTTCAATAGCTGGGTTCTGTCAGACAGGTACAAGTCTTCATTTTGGAGAGCAATGCTTTCAGGCCATGCAGAGAAACATCCAATAAAGGTTTTAATCTGTGGGAAGCTAAATTTGCTCCATGTTATGTGAGACCTAGATGTCACTTAAATCCCATGTATCTGTCAAAATACTTTGTAGGTGAATTGAAGTAGCGTCTTGGCTTCGTGGTGACCCACTGTGATGGGCACAGTTTCCTCCCTGGGAACATCATAAGGAAAACCAGAGGGAGCAGAGGTGTCAAGTGTCTTTGTTTCACTTGGTCAGCCACCTGCCCTTCAGTAGAATCTTTTTTTTCCAGGTCTCTATCCTAAATCAAGAAAAAACAATCCATCTTCAGCTCACATCTCATGGGCTGGCCCCATGCAGAACCTATACGCTATAGGAGGAAAGAACCTCAAGGATCATCTGGTCCAGCCTTTCTTGGCAAAAGCACAGTCTGGATAATATTGCCAGTACCCCGTCCAGCTAAATCCTAAATGTGCCCAATGTTGGGGAATCCACCACTTCCCTGGGGAGATTATTCCAATGGCTGATTGTTGTCACGGTGAAAAATTTTCCTCTTGTGCTAGCTGGAATTTCCCCAGAAGTAACTTGTACCCATTTCCCCTCATCTTTTCCATGTGACAGGATTGGAACCCCCTGGGGCAGGATGGTCTCCAGCAGGTGGGGGCACTGAGGTGACCTGGGGTTTGAGCAGTTGTGTATTGGACTGGGGTTTGCAGATGTGGCTTGGAGCCTGCAGTTCACTGCATGCACAGACCTCTGCTGGGGACAGGACAGCTCTCCTGGGTCTTGGTGCAGTATCTGCCTGTGACCATGTCACAGTGGCTCCAGGCACATGTCTTCTCTTGCCTCCATGTTGGATAAAAGGCTCAAGTTGCCCATCTGATTAAAAGGGGTCTGCAGGCTGATTTGAAACCAGTCATGAGAGTTGGGGAATTTTGGGGGAAACTGGGATGTGAGAGAAGAGGTGGCTATGAACAGGGGGAATAGGGTGGGAGAGGGAAGCAGGCCAGGCTGTCTGTGGAGCTCCTGTTTGGATTGAGTGGGGTGTGAGTGGTGTGGTGCTTGCAGGAGGATTGGAACAATTAGGCTTTGGTACCTCTGAAATGAGAAAAGGTCTGTTGTATTGTGCTCATGTTCCTGAATGAGAATGTTTTACAGTGCTTCTGGTAAAAGGTTTTAGGGCCAAAGAGAAAATGGGAATGTTTCAATTCTCTTTACAAGGATAGTCTATTCGCATTAATTCTTTTGTGTTACATTGAAGGGAATGTCCTGGCAAAACGTCATTTGACAGTATTATTTTAGCGTTTAAATGCTTCTTGCCATATCCTTCTTTCTTCCTTTCACCTCCAAGAAGAGCAGGGAAATGCAGGCTAAAATAAATTTTGGCTTTCCTGGTTATTTAGAGGCATATGAGTAAAAATTCATTTGAAAGGACTTAAGTCTTACAGAATGGAAAACATTTGCTTCTGCAGTTCATTGCAGCTGAAAAAAAATTGTTATATTTACATCCCAGTTTTCAGTTTTGGTGTGAAGTGCTACAACACAGGTTTACAGCCTGAAAAGTGTAGAAGCTTGGCTTGGATGGTCATGTGTATTATACAGTCTTGTCCATGTCTCACATCTCTCCTTGTCTACCACCCTTGTGAAGTTGTTTTCATTGAGATTTTGATGTATGTAAATTCTGTAAAGCAGTGATGAATTGAAAGTGAGTAATAATTTAGCACTTGATTTTGAGTAGTACTCTTGACACAGTGAAATTAGACTTTTATTACATTCTAATTTTAATATATTTTAAAAAGAAAGGAAGATAATTGACTGTTTCTCACTGAGTTTTATAAATGGATTTGTAATTGTTAGTGGTTCCAAAAAGAAATATACTTGAGTGAGGCATAAGAGGATGTGCTCTATGACTTTTGGCAGAAGATAAGCAAAGCTGCAAGATGTACGTTTCACAGATGCTTCAGTCTGAACAGAACTTTGTCATAGGGCATTCCTAATTTCTCATCCACATGTGACCATACTGTGTTCTTGTGATTGCTTATGAAGGGATGTAACATTCAAGAATATTAGCATTTTCTACTGTGACTTGGCAGGTAAGCCTGGTGGGGATGCAATACCACCTGTCCTGCTCTGTAAACCTGAAGCTATAGTTTGGGAGCTGTATATTCACAGTCAACTGGCTTTTCATTTTCACCATGTGCCCCTGCTGACCTTGTAAAGTAGAATGTTGGCTTTGCCTCTGCCCTCCTTTGCTGTATGCAGTAGTCAAGAATCAAGGGCCTGCTTGTATAGCACATTTGGTTCTTAAATATATTTCTTTAAATATGTTTCTTTATTGATGTTCACCTCTGATAACTTTTGACCACACAGTGGAGGTGCAGCAGGGGCCAACAGCAATCCTGATGAGAGAAGTGATAGCACAGAGCCCTTGTGTTAGTATGATTACTGGGTCCTTCTAACAAAGGTGGAGCTTCTATCCTACCAAAAAAGGTCTCCTGGTAGGTAAGCATAAGTGTAATGTTCTGAGGCAAACAAAACATATACTCTCCTCTGCATGTCCATGTTCATAAAAGGTTTTCCGTGTGGGAAACTGCCTGAGATTTTACATCTGGTTCTGTTGTTCAGGTAAGATGTCTCATGCAGCATGACCAGGCCTCTATGTTGCTAGAATAGATGACTTCGGAACTATAAGCCAGATGACAGAACAGTTATTTTTGATAATTTCTTTTTTCAAAAAGTATTTTCTTCTGATGCGAGATGTCATCATTTTCTCCCCAAAATAAGGACATCAGCACAAATGCAAGCATGCACTCTTTACCAACAGAGACATGAGAATATTGACTGATGTCCAGGAGATAGCATGCTGTCCATTTTGCTTGTGAAGTTTGGAGTTATTTCCTCAGCAGGAGGAAAAAGAGTGAAAATGTACTTTGGAAAGCCTGAAAACCACTCTGACACACTGCTGGTCCAGCAATCACCTTGCCTAAGCACAAGGCCAAGATTTCTTGGCTGCTTGGTCAGATCTGTGCAGAATGGTGCTAGGATCCATAAATCAAGGTTATTCAGTAACATTTGCCTTTCATTCTGCATTTATCAGAAAGAGCCATGTAGAACTGAATAAATAAATAAAATTCCTTAATTTTAGGAGCAATTATTCTCAAAAATCCAAAAGGGAATCCAGAGGAAACTGTGCAAAATAGGTTTTTGTTTCCAAGGGAAGCAATAATGCAAAAGAGTTAGGTCATTGTGGAAAAAAACCCCACATAAAAATCTTTTTTAGCAAGGACATGGAAACAGAGCTTATCTTTTTGGACAGCTTTGCCTAATAGATAAGGCCCTGGACTGGAAGCGGGTTCAAATCCCAGCTCTGCTGGAGAATTTTTGTCAACTTAGACCTCTCAGTTTGTGCCCTTGTAATTTCTTGTTGCAAAGAAAAATAGTAGCGTTTGTCCTCTGAAAAGTGTTCAGAGTAGAGTTGAGGCACTTGCATAGCCCCTGGTGTCGTACCGTGCAGACACTCATCTGTGCAGGACTAAGGGGCTGAGGATTGCAGTTGAGCGTGGCAGGTTGACCTACTCGCATGTCCTGACTGAGATACTTTCACCCTCACTTAAGGAGTCTGTTGTTACCAACCAATGGCAGCTCTCAGAGGCCTTGTACAGTGTAAATCATCTCCTTTTCTCACTCCCAACTTCAGAGGAGCATCTGGGCCTTGGCTCAGAGGTACTGAAGTGACCAATACAGTAACTGGACTGGCGTGCTCGGGATTATACAGCTGTATGAACAACCCCAAACTCAGTGTCTTTGTATTCCTTGCTCTTTCTGAGATATAATGTATTTCATGCTACCAAACCCAACCTATAAGGGCTGGGTCAGCATTAAAATAAGGGTTATCAAAGAGCTGGAGAATTGGATGAGATGCTGAGACTTTGCTTTCTGAAGTCTTCAAGACCACAGGAAATTAAATCCTGCATGCTTGGTGTTGTAAAACCTAGACTTGCTAACCCAGTGCTGAACCAAACCCAAAGTGATGACCAGCAGTGCTTGCTTGTTTTTCAGTTTTAAATAAAATGCTGCTATCTTTGTTTCCTCTTTTTCTCTTACATAGTGTTTTCTATAAGCAGCAGAACAGCTATGGTGTTTTGGCACAGCAGTGGCAGAAGTCTGCACACTGGCAGTGTCATGAGTACAAGTCCTTGAAGTCCATGGGAATGGTGGGAGATGCAGTGGAGAACATGTTAGAAACAGTACAGGCACATACTGGTGGTCTGAACTTGTTTACCACAGTTGTAAACTGGGGGAAGATAAAACATTTAAATGAGAGTGTAAGGTTTTTTAAAGCCAATTTAAATTCAGCATCACCTCAAAGCCTTCAGTTAAACCAAAGTTGTCTTTAAGGTTCACATTTCAGTATCCCACTGGGGAAAACTGGATTCCAGCACAAAGGTGCTGCTCCCCTCCCCCCTCAGCCTTCCAGGCCTGCTTTAAATCTCAAAAGGAGCTGAGAACTGTAGGCAATCTATTGAGAAAAAAACAACAAAACCAAAAGAAACCACCAAACAATTACTAGAAAAATAGACTTCCTTTCTAGATATCTCTAAGGTGGGCATTGGGTCGGCCAGTATTGCATCAGGAGTACCTGCCACAGGGTTAACCCGACCCTACAGCCTCACATTCCCTTCATGCATCTCTGCTTAACAAGCTGGAAACATTTAAAGGGTACCCAGGTTCCTCCTTGAGTTTTAGCTTTTGGTAAATCAAAGTCAAGCAGAGACTTGTGAGCCTTCTATTTAAGCATCTTTTAGTCTTTAAGTGGTGATGCTAGATTGCTGATACTTACTTCTGCTCATTTTAAAAAAAAAGTATAATCGTTGTTTAATTAGTTTCTGAGTTAGGGAAGTAGTTGAAATCTGCCTGTTCATACTGGCCACAGCTTTTGGTATTACCAGAGTATGGGAAAAAAATATTTCATATTGACCCTTGTGCAAAAGTCAACAGTTAATTTGCAGGCAGCTTCAAAATGCAGTTACTCCCTACATCAGAAATGTACAGTAGAAAATAGCAGCTTAACCATGTGAAGAAATAAAGCCAGAAAAGAGAGTATATTTTCAGTAGCAATTTAGTGCATGATTGATCTTACTGATAGCAGTAGTGTAGTGTTCACAGCTGAGTAAGCCCACCAGCAACAACTTGATTGTAATGTGTGTGTGTGTTGGAAAAATGCAAAGAAAATAAAATAAGTTTTAAGTAAAATTTACATTTGTATTAGAAAATCAACATGTTAGAGTTTAGCATGTTCATTTCCCTTTCCAAAACTCCTCTGTTTATGTGTTTGTTTTGCCATTTCCTCTGACTCTCTTCTGTTTCTGTTTGTCTTGATATCTCTAGTATATCTGTGTTTTTTGAGATTAACACCTGAAAGGCAAACCCAGCATTTTCAGGTGCAGTTGTCCTTGTTCCTGTGTTTGTTTTCATATTAAATTCCCTGTAATGCTTCCTGCCCTCCCACCGACCTCTCTGATAAGACAACTGATAAAGTCATGGGGCATTTTTACCTGTGAGTATCCCAAAACAGCTCTCCAGTGCCTGGGTTATGTGGACAAGAAACCCTTTAAAGGGACACAGGCAGAACAAGGAGTGGCAGGACAGGCTGCTCACCCTTGTAAGACATGGTGGCTCTGCAGCAGGGCCAGCTCAGAACAGTGGTGTTGGTTTAATATCGTGTGGCCATGTGATGTCAGCTGGGTATCTGCAGCATGGTTTTCCTCTAGTCATGTTTTGTGGTTGAGTTATGACTTGTGTGTGTTTGTGAGCACAAGCTTATTCTCCCTGATGATGTGAAGGGAAGCTTGTAAGCTGAAGTCTTTTACCCTGCGGAAATTTGAATATGAAAGTTGTCAAAACCACCTGGCAGTGGGTGAGAGAGATTTCCCTTCTCACCCTGACCACTCTAACAGTCACTGCACTTTGATATGTGCTTCTGAACAGCCGTGGGAATCCTAAGTATAGCATTCAGAAAGGCTCTGGCAGACATGGAGTGTCTTGATGGATGCCTTCTCTTTTCCAGCTCTCCCTCCAGTGCTTCCCTTTATAACGAGGATGGTCAGAGTAACAGACATGCTTCAACATTGTAAAATCAGCATCTTTATATTGCTTTATCCTTTTTCCAGCAGACAGCTTTTTCCCATCTGAAACAAAGCAGTGGCTCTTACCTTCCTTTCCATCCCCTGCAAAGTGTCAATTTGGAAACAGTTCTGGTCATAGCATCAAGTCCTGCGTTGAGGCAGCAGAGATCCACTGTCGTGGCCTTTCCCCCAAGCTCCTCACACTGCTCTGGCAGTTCTGTGCTCCGTGTCTACAGACCTTCAGAAATAAGGTCACTAAGCTAGATTTCAGGTCCTAGCTGTTGGCACCTATGTTCACAAAACTTAACATGGTCTGGCAGATTGATGTCTGCAAAACCTGGCTTCTCTTTTGGTTTATCAGTGTTTCTCTGCAGCTGAAGGCATGCTGCCAGTTATAATTTACTCCCTTGCTGGACTTTTTTGCTCCACTGAGACTACCTCTTGTTGCAAGTTTTTAAGGTGCTGCTGCTGTGAAGTGTTTATAGCTCTGCTGGAAGATCAGCTTGTATGCACCAGTAAGTACAACAGCAGAGTGTCTGGGTTATTGTCCTAAATATTGGCGAAACCTGATAGTAAAATTAGGTTTGTCCCCAGATCCATAGAGTAGGATGGAGAGGCTGGGATGCAGCATGGCTTCCCTTCTGCTGGGAGTGTGCAAGTGCTCAGGTGTGCAGTTCAGCTCAAGTCTGGAGCACCTAGAAAAGGGTCCTACTGCCTTGTTAGGTCTTCGTGGGATCTGGCAGAGGTAGGAGTAAGGTCTTCCTAAGCAAAGTGACTGGTAAGAACCTGATGTGCTGCTGGGATATGGCAGGCAACAAGGACAGGAAATGTTCTGGTTACTGGATAGAAGACATGCTTGAGCCTAATCCTTGTTTGTAGGTACGAAAAATTCAAAGTCTGAAATATTAATGGCAATATCTTGGGGCACAGAATGGACTCAGCATTATCTAGATCAAGACAACCTGAACTTTGAAACAACCATTTGCATTTCCCCGTTTGGTTATATCCAGTTATTGTTTATCTTCATAAACTTTAGTTTTGATCTGTGTTGTGTCAGGACTGTGTTGTTGTCTTTTTTTGAGTGTCCACAGTAGTTGTGCCAGGATCTGTAAGGTTCTCTAGATTAATAACACTGCCTTGATGTTTGCATGAGGACCTTATATATTTCAGTTCCACTTGGGAGGATGTGGGTATGTAGCTTTTGAGCATGTATTAAACTATCATTGTGGGTCATAAATTGTTGTAGGCTGTTCATGAAGTGCCTTAAGATTTGCATGCTCTGAACTGAAAAATAAAATAAGTGATTATGTCTTGAGTAAATTCAGGCTCTATCTTACTGCTGTTCCTTTGCAGAATGGCAGAGCTGATGTTCCATGTTGGATTTTGCATGCATGGTGTGTGAAGCTAATCTTGTTTCTTAAGAACTTAGTTCAGAGCCATTTATTGTGTGGTGTTACTTTGTGGCCTGGAAACAGCAGGTTGTTTCAGCTTAGTTAGCCCAGTGGCAGCAGTTCTTCAAGACAGCACTCTCAGGACGAAATTCTACAGTTTGCACAATAGGCTTTAGACTGTTTTCAGTTCTACTTGTGTTATGCCCTCTCCCTTTTGCTCATTCCTGACTGCCACATCATTTTAACACTGAGAAGAAGAAAGTGAGTTATTTCCTTTGGGAGGTATCATTCTGTGTGTAAAGAAGTGGCTTTCAGTATTTCTGTTTCCTGCTGCTACACTTCCATCACTAGATCAGCTTCTGTTTTGCTTAGACAGTCGCTGTTTTCAGATGTGCCAAACAGGGCAATGGTGAGCTGTACAGACTATTATAAGACATGCTCATCTGTGCCTGTTCTGGTGTACAAAGTAGACTTAAAGCTGCAGCATCTGGCTGACAGGCCTGGGTGAGTGGTGGTTGTGTGCCACTGGCATGTCATGAAAGTAGAGTGCTCTGGCATGTGCTATTTCCATCAGTAATTTCTTCCAGTATCTGTATACAAGATGTGCTGAGATCTGCACATGAGAGCGTGTAACATCTCTGAGATGTATAAAGTACCTGCTATTAAAGAGGAGTTTGTAGTGCTCTGAATTAGTCTTCTGAAACATGAATACGTCATCCAGGATGGGCAACCAAGCTGCTGTTCTAGACAGTGAAAAGAGAGAGCAGCTCCAGGGGTTGGTGTTGCCCTCCTCAGGTTGGTAGGCATGTGATTTACATCCATGCCACTTTAACCACGGACAGATGGAATAAACTGGGCTCAGGGAAAACCCATCCATTTCTCTTGACTCTGAAAGCTTGTAGAGCTGACTTACTGTGCCTGGCTTTCAGGTAGCTGAAGTTAGATGTCAGGAGACCCATCCTAAATGTCTCACTCCAGCAGTGGATCCCAAATGATGTTCCAGCACTTTACTTATCAACTTTGTATCTCATCAGATTATTTTCATGTATTAGCTGTGGATGTTATGGTTGTAGCTGTGTTTTATTTTGAGGCAATTTGAAGTACCTTCCTCTTGCCTAGCCTAGTTGTGTCTACATGTGTTTACCCTGTTCAGAGGAGCTTTTCTTAGAGAAGCACATCTAGAATGTGTGGAGCTTCTCAGAAAATGAACAGAA